>NC_049995.1:18180872-18189016 GCF_000003815.2 Branchiostoma floridae
TAGTGCCATACAGCGGGCCCTGACCATTTGGCCGGTAAGACGAGCCTTTTTCGGACCCGTGGTACCACAGAACGGAGGGACTGGCCATTGGCCGGTAAGACCAGCCTTTTTGGGGCCTGTGGTACCACAGAACGGAAGGACTGACCACTGGCCGGTAACACCAGTCTTTTTTCGGGCCCGCGGTACCACTGAACGGAGGGACTGACCACTGGCCAGTAAGACCAGGCTTTTTCGCGCCCGTGGTACCACAGAACGGAGGGACTGACCATTGGGCGGTAAGACCAGCCTTTGTTTGGCCCGTGGTACCACAAAACGGAGGGACTGACCATTGGCCGGTAAGACAAGCCTTTTTCGGACAGGTGGTACCACAGAACGGAGGTACTGACCATTGGCCGGTAAGACCAGTCTTTTTCGGGCCCGTGGTACCACAGAACGGAGGGACTGACCAGTGGCCGGTAAGACCAGCCTTTGTTTGGCCCGTGGTACCACAAAACGGAGGGACTGACCATTGGGCGGTAAGACAAGCCTTTTTCGGGCCCGTCGTACCACAAAACGGAGGGACTGACCATTGGCCGGTAAGACAAGTCTTTTTTTTTCGGGCCCGTGGTACCACAGAACGGAGGGACTGACCATTGGCCGGTAACACGTAAGTTTTACGCCCGAAAGTACAAAAAATAGCCTGGGAAATGCCATGAAGGGCTCCCTACTTCAATTTGGACCTGAGCAAAAGGCGCGGTCAAATTCAAGCCGACTAGCAGTTTGGGCTACTTGGCAAATGGGTATTGCTAGTAGGCTTGATATTGCTAACCATGATAGAGATCTGCTTGGAGATTTCTTAAGGCTACGAATAGATGCATATCGAAATCATGCTCTTTCACAGACTCCCACACGACAAGCATGCTGTGGAAACTGCTGCTGACCACCGCTGTGGTGCTCGCCGCCATTCACGGGTCCGCCGCACAACGTACGTACTGAAGATTTTGGCGACGCCACTAGGGCGTTCTCCTTCACTATCTTAGTTTCCATCCGAAAGGCTGTGGCTGTCCAATAAAGACTTCAGCCGAAAAACAGCCTGAACTTTTCCTCTTCTAACAGAACAAACTTTGGAAAGTCTATCTACATTTACTCACCACTGTAAATTGTGACTACATATAAACGGGGTGGAGAATTCCGTTGAAAAAAGATGTTTGTCTGTTATGTATAAAATGTTCAGGCCTATACTGTATATCTGTCCATTCATCTGCTGACACCATGTACCTGTAAGAACAACATACCGGATACGTTCATTTCACTCCATTATACATGTAACATGAAAAAGCAACTTCTACTAGAATATAGAACAAACAATATTATTCAAATATGATAGTTGGACCCGATGAAATCTGTATCTTTGTTATATTCTAAGTATAAAATGTCAATTGATTTTATATTTGGCTTTAATAGTGTCTTAAAAACGTGTTTTTCAGAAATATCCTGCAGCAGGGTGCGAGATGCCGCCATAGCTAAATGTGGTGGCGCGATGGGATGTTACATCCCACAGTGCAATGATAACGACTCCTTCAAGAATCCCCAAAACGGAGCAGGCGGCTACTGGTACTGCGCCAACCCCTTCAATGGCTATGTCTTCCAAGAGACTGCTTGGCGACCGTGGGAGGAAGTCCCACCACCATTCAAATGCGTTTATTACTATCTTACAAACCGTGAGCATAGCTTTCTTTCATTGGGCATTTCTGTCAGACCATGTTTGATCTAGAAGATTGCTGCTGTGACACTGTTTCTGAGCATTGAAGCTTAATTGTTTGTGTGCGCACAAATTTGCATCAATTGTACTTCATCGTAGTCTGTGTGTGTGTGTGTGGGGGGGGGGGGATAGATGCCTGTCCCATGATCTGTTGCTGTTCCTTGTTTGAGGGTGGGAGTATTCTGAGTTTTTGTGTTAGGAAAACAACATTACAGAGCAGTGGGCTATTTCACTTATAAATGTTGTTGGCCTGTTATGTATAAAATTAACTCCAGAATTAAACTAGAGGGTGTTCACATAGAAACATAGATTGCCAAAAGACCCAATCTCCAGCGGATGTTGGAAGAGGATGCTATTTGTTCCTAGCTGCCAAATTTATGACAAATGGGTGTAGGTTTGGTAAAAACGGTCTCTCCCAGCATTTACTTGGATATTACCATGCCTAGAGGGTAATCAAGAATGAAGTGCAAAAGGTCCCTTGTATACTTTGTATACCTTGTATACCAAGTATTTGTCGTTAAAGGGAATGTATAATTTGTTATTCAGAGGCGGACTGTTCGGAAGTGCGAGATACCGTCACAGCTGCTTGTGATGGCATGCCGGGATGTTTCGCCCCACAGTGCAATGGTGACGGGACCTTCGATACGACCCAATTCTATGGATCGACCGGCTACTCGTACTGTGCCAACCCCGTCAATGGCTTCATCTACCAGATTACCGCCGTGCCACCCGGGCAGCCACCAATCTACGACTGCGACACGTACTGGTCTGACAACCGTGAGAATAGCTTTCCTTGATTGGATATTCTGTCAGACCCTGTTTGATCTAGCAGATTTCTGTTTCTGTGTGATTATTGGCCCCTCTCATGGCCAGGCTCCTTTTCAAACTGCAGTCATTGTTAACTCTGTAGATGGATCGTCTGTAAACAAATAATCTTCATGTAGAAAAACATGCATGCTATTGTATAATTCTTGGGGTGCACTCAATTTTTTAGGCTGGGTGCTCTGGTGTACCCAATCCCCAAAAATGAATTTCGAGCCCTTTGATATTTTAGTTAGGGTGCAAATAGGGTCAATAACATATGTTTGTCATTTTCAGCTGTTATAGGAGGACCGCCCTGCTTCATCGACATTGTTCTCGTCCTGGACGTTTCTTCGAGCATCCCGAAGGACCAGTTCGTTCTCGCCCGGGACTTCATGATGTATTTCGTCGAATGTGCTGAATTTCAAGGACTGGCAATCAGGGTGGGTCTTTTACGTCTGCTGTGTGGGAGCTAAGTCATGCTTTAAACCACTGGAAATCTATCGTTCCTTGTAGCATGAACCTTAAAACTTGTTATCCACATGTCATCTTTCTTCCCTCTTGTTACTTATTCGTTTATCTATGCCTAATTGTTTCAACGAGGCTAGGGTATGCAAACCTATGAGTAGCATTTTTTTTCTTGCATTGACAATTTGGAGCATCCGAGAGCTTAATGTAATTAAGTGGTTAGCGCCCCAGCATCTGGACCTATATAGAATTAAGTTCGATTCGGGCTGTTTTGCTCACCCGACATACACGCTACTGGAAAGGGATCCAGTCATTAGTCATGGTTCACTGATCATTGTGCTTGTCGACAAGAGCTAGGGCTATATCCCCGGTACATGTAAATACTGTACATGGCACCTGCTTTCTCTGTCAAGACCGGTGAAAGAATGGCAGGATCGAGATCACGTTTACTTTCAGAAGGACCTGTCAGGTTTAAGGTAACAGCACGGTGTGTTTCAGGACATGTGGAAATAACAACAACACTCTTTGTGTCTTTTTCCCCCCTTGTTACATAGATTGGAGTCATCTGCTACAACTGCGAAGCAAAGACCTATTTTGATCTGACACCAATAGCCCAGGGGATGGAGTACAAAATCCACTACATCACGTACAAGGGAGGGGAGACCCGAACTGGCCACGCCATCTACTACATGAATTGCACGGTACGGCCGCTGTTGGCGTTTCTGTTGTTAGCACGGTACGAAATGATGCAAAAACTAAGGCTGCACTTGTATTGCATGGTGCTGTTTTCTGTTGCTAATACAGCACAGCATGGTGCAAAAGCTAAGGCTGCACTTGTACCAAATGCTGCAGAAGCTACTCTTGCACTTGTTGGATTAAACACGGTACCACTTGGTACATACGATATCACTGCACTTGCTTGATTAAGCATAGTTAGAAATGTACTTCAGGACTTTTCAATGTTTGATTTTCTTGTTGATGTTCTGTTTGCCCAGTCCAATTGGCGACAAGAATCCCATCCGGCAGCCGTCATTCTGACCGACGGACGGGTAAGGAGACACGTGTTCTAAAACACACACGTCACTCCTGTAAACACACACGTCACTCCTGTAAACACACACATCACTCCTGTAAACACACACGTCACTCCTGTAAACACACACGTCACTCCTGTAATATTTTAGTGCCATGTTAACCGTTTTCCCACACAGTTGTTACACATTCTCAGCCTCATGTTAACCGGTTCCCAACTCATAAAGTTGTTACACAAGTCGGTGCCATGTTACCCGTTTTCCCAGTGTGTTCTAACACATTCTCACTTGTTATAATACCAATTGATGACAGTGTATTTTGACTCTTAGTGTCATGTTAGCCGTTCTCCTAAATAGTGAGTTATCATACATTCTCAGTCTCCGCTCTCCCAATAAGTTGTTACACGGTCTTATTGCCCTGTCTACCGTTCCCCCAGTCCAATGATGACGAATTAGACGAAGCTGTGAAGGCGCGGGCCGCTGGGATCGATCTGTACGCCGTGGGTTTCGGGTACCCGCTTCTTGTGGACTGGACTGCGCTGGATATCATGACCGGCGACATCACCGGATCCCGAGTGTTCACCGCCAGCCAGGCCTGCGACTTGGCGCAGAAAATCGTGGCCGATCAGTGCGGTGAGTAGCCCTAGCATATTACAGACCTACAAACAACTTCAGTCCATTTGACAAGACATCGTGTAGCGTAATGGTAAGTATGTTTGGCCCAGAATCAGTAGGTCCTGCGTCCCGTGTCACAAAACAAATTTTCTTATTAAGCATGTCTTGAAACAAAACGTGGATCAGATCATGACAAAGCTACAGATATGCCAATACTATTGATAGCTTTTCTCAACAATGCTTTACAGACAGTATAAATGATGATAATCTGTTTAGTTTGCCCCGTAAAAGGTCGATGATTAAGTTCATCCATGTCTTGTATTTTCTTTAGCTTGAGTGTTTAAAATAAATTACAAGCAACAGTAGGAGCACTGCATTCCTATTTGAGAGGACTTGATTGGTCGATTCGGTAAGCCAACAGCGCAAAGCAGCATAATACTAGCAGGAAGACTTACGAACTAGCCGCCGACTTACAGATTTATTCTTTTAAGGCCCTCCTATTTAGGATGAAGAACAACGGAGACAACCGGACCGTGTGACCTGACCTGACCTGACCTGATCTAACCTGACCTGACCGTTGATGTGGACCTCTGCTGTGAATAGACATACAGTGATCTCCAAGCAAGGGGGGGGGGGTCAAATCCAAACATTCCCAACTTCCCCAATTTTACTACGGTACCCTTTCTTTTAACATCTGCTTGGAAATGAAATTAACAACTTAAGACCCTGACATCAGGAATTGAAGTTCACTTGATTGAATAAACAGTAAGGGGGAGGGCATCCCAAACCCTAATTGGCCTATTCAAAAATACATATCAAAACATACCAGCTCAGCCTTTCTGTTGATTCTGAAAATTTACAGTTCCTGTTGGGAAACAAAATATCTTTTGAAAGGCCAAAAAAGAGAAACCATGTAACATTTTGACTTGATCTGCGTTCATCAGAACATCAACATCAAAATGCAGTCGTTTATATAGATATCAAGGTTGAAACGCAGCAACAAATCAAGGAAAAGACAAAGACACTCACTAAACCATTTTCAAAACATTCCCTAACTATAAAAAAGTTTCAATGCCCGAAACCGGTACCAATGAAAAGTGCCAGTCCATCTTCTATACAAAGTTTTTGCACGCTACAGTAGTGATTTACAGGGGGATGTTACTTCTCCAAGCTTTTTAGCTCAGACATTAAGTAAAGGAACCTGATCTAGAGACGTCACGGAGATTTCAAGGTCAAGAATACTTCAAGTAAAGTACCATCAAAAGTTCGTCTGCAAATCCAAAACGTTTTTCGCGTCATCCATCATGACATGTCTGGCGGAGCTGCAGATGGTTTCAGGCCAAAGAAAATAAGATTCTCACAAACCAAATTTTATTTCATAACTGCAAGTTTAACTCTAAAATAAAACTTGAGTTATTCTTTGCCTTTGATCAGCCTGGAAATCGGGTATTTAATTTTTCTTTTAAGAGCTGTTACCGTTTTGAAACCGATACTGTCGAATGTCCAAGTAAGCATTCAGTACTTTGGGGAAAGTAAACATGTTTGCAAAAAGCCTAAATGAGCAGGCTAGAAACATTTTGAGTTTATCTGACATGAAAAATCAACGTTATTAATGTACTTCGAGTCTAAGACAGACGATGACATTGCTACTGACACCAATACACACACTCACTCACTCGCTCACTCTCACTCACTCACTTACTCACTTACTCACTCATTCACCCACCCAATCACACTCACTCACTCATTCACTCACTCATTCACTCAATCACTCACTCAATCACTCACTCACTCACTCACTCACACACTCACTCACTCACTCACTCACTCACTCACTCACTCACTCACTCACTCACTCACTCACTCACTCACTCACTCAATTAACCAACCAACCAACCAACCAACCAATCAACCTTGCACATGTGACATTCACACAGCAAACATGAAATAAAACAAACTACTAAAACTGAGATTACCCAAAAATTGTTTTAAGAAGATTAAAAAAAGATAAAGTGAAACTGGCACCAATGAAAAGTGCCTGTCCATCAGCTCAATTATGTTACTTATTTTGCCCGCTACAGTAGCGAACTACAGGGGATGTTATTTCCACAAGCTTTTTAGCTTACATATCTTTAAAATTCCCACCTATACTTAACAGTTATCTGAAAGTAAAGAATACTTCAAGTAAAAATTAAAATTAATAATCAACGTTCCTCTGTACATTGTAATTGTTTTTCAGTAAAGAACCAGCAAAACTCGGTCAGATGATTTTTAAGACGGTATAAGAAATAAAGAGGTACTGGGAAAATACATATCCATGAAACCAACTTGAAGTTTCTCACTGTGAAAATCAAAATCTAAAAACGTGAAATCTTCTTTGCCTTCGGATTTCGTTGGTGATTTTACATCACCAACTTCGACCTGGGAGGAAATCACGGTAGCGAGATAACCACACATAACACTTCCGAAAATAATTTCATCAGATTGGTGAATCATAGGACATAAGAGTTTTCTTTTACCACCCCAGTGATGAACCGGGAAGGGGGGAGGGGGGTACAAACTGAGCCACGTTTGGGATTGTTTTCTCGCCGCGAAAGCTCCACCTACATCGGCTACATATAAAGGCAAGGAGCAGAACTACAGTTAAAAGCTCTGAGGAAGATGTCTGACAGACACTGAAACGTCTGCAGATGAGAAAAGCTGCTTGTGTAAAAGAAAACTCTTATGTCCCACACATAACACTGCTGTTACAACGGTCTGTGGATGGAGCTGAATGGGGACAAGATAGGAGCAGGCTGTTAATCTTCAGAGAGTGTCAAAAAGACAAGTTTTTACCTGGTAGGAAAATTCACCCGTTAATGTAGACGCTATGGGATTGGGCATCAGTGCAGCACACCTCATATAGCCACTTTAAACATCAGGTTTTCCCTTTTCTTCCTTTCTTCGCTTCGTTTCAACATAGTGCAACATAGGGAGAAAACTCCATCCCTACCCCAAAACTACATGATATCACTTGCAATATAAAACAGCAAGTCAAAGATGGATCAGAATTCTTCCATCTTCTTGAAGATTAACAAAACACAACTGAAAATTCTGCAGGTCAAGCTTTCATATACAACATCTCTTATAAAGATGTCACAATCTTTTCATTCTCAATTTTTCTTCTATTTATCAACTAACTGTCCCTCCGGAAATTCGCCATGTAGAGACCAGATAGTGTACAATCCATAAAGGCCATGAAGCAAACAAATCAGTTTTCCTTAAGAAAAAAAAAATCCCCTAAGGCACAGCCCCATAGCTACTACATTGACTGGTGTATCCATAAGTAGCCTCACACCTTTAATCATAAAAGTACAAGTAAAAAATGGACCACTAGTGATGAATCCCAGGTACATGTAACCAAGAAATATAAAAAATAAACGTTTAAAGCTAAACATTGGGAAGTTTTGTTTTAGATTCATGCCCTTACATACACCTTAAGTAGCAAT
>NC_049995.1:18192765-18212656 GCF_000003815.2 Branchiostoma floridae
AGGGTTGATCTTGCCGAAGATAATGGAAGCGACACCATGTATCTTAAGTCGGTACTGCAGTGATATATGTGATGCCCATGGCAGTGTCATGGCTACACAATAAAACAAACAAACAAAAGCAAACATCCGGGACCAAACAACGGTCCCCAGGCACAAATGGAGACCAGGCTGGCGAATTTCAGCACTTGTAATCTGTTTTACGTCTTTTTACTGTAATCTGGATGTTATCCAAGATACGAATAACATTCAGGGTGAAGTGAAGACCTTGCCTAAGAGTTTCAATAGAGGAAAAACTTTAGGTTGCAATTGGGGTCCGCACTTTTCCACTGCCGTTCGTAGGTAGGGGACGGCAAAGTAAAACGTTATGATTATGTATCGTCCGGGCATCAACGTATCGCCCCCTCCCCAAAGGGTGAAAAGCAAAGCCTTACATTATAGCAGCGACACCTTGCATTTCATAGTGGTACTGCTTTGAGCTGATCGATGCCCATAGTAACGTCGTAGCAACTCAGACATCCGGGGCTCAACCACGGCATCCAGGACAAATATCAAAGTTACGGCTGTCCCTAGGTAAGCATGTTATAATACATTAATCACATCTCCTCACAGGTCCCATAGCCTCACCGGCCGTACGGGCAGCAAAGCTATCAACATAAGTTTTCTTATCTATTCTAATCAAGGCTTCATAAAAATACGAATCCAAATTTCAATCTTTAAAATTCACAAGGGTCAAAATAAAACATGGAGTTCTTCGGCTCAAACTCAGAATGAAAACAAATGATGTTTGAGTCGGTACGTTTTGACTAGTCATTTTGTCCGAGTGCTGGTATTTTTGGAGAGATGCTGTGCATCGCCTCACCCCGCCCGCCAGGGACGACAGATGATTATGAGATGGTCCCGCAAAAAAAGAAACTTTTCGAAACCCCCAGAAGGTTCGAGTTGGTGCGAGGTCAACGGGAGGAAGTTATATCAGAGACGCCCCCCCCCCCTCCTCCTCGCGATTAGCATCATATGGATCAGTTTTAGAGCTCAAATCAGTCCTCCATTCACCATCGCTGTCATGCAAAGTTCAGAAAAAAGAGGAATAATTGCCCAGAAAAGTCAGTCCACAGGAAGTACATTCCCCCTCAGGAAACCACTGGCAACTATTTTCCCTAAAACCCGCATAGTTAGTCTGGGAGAGACTAAGAAATATCCTGGCTACTAAAAATGAATTGTTACAAATATTCCTTGTAACATTTAATGTCTCCTGTTTCAACTCTAGTTGTATCATAATGCAGGTGTGACTATACCTGTCAAAAGACCGACATATGATGGACGACCCTTTATATTATTGGTGTGCAGACGTCTTTGAACGTTCGCGGGAACAAAGGTTTAAAAAAAATACCGCTTGTAACGGCAGTGATATTTTGCCTTTTAGTCTGATAACCCGTTTCGTGCGACATCAAGGGTAGGCGATATTTACAAAAAGCCGAAAGTGGCAACAAGAAAAGAAGGATGTGAGATGAAATCTCGTCTTTGCTTATTTTCTAAAACGATCGCATCGGTGAATGAAACAGCATTTTATTAAAAGATAATAGAGGGGGTCAAAAGCAATAATACATAGGTCAGCAGATAATGGCTTTCGAGACCGATAGAAAGGGTTTGCCGCCGTGATACGTGCACGCGATGCGCACATCATTGTTTACTGACAACAGTACGGAGTGACATGAAGAGAAAAACAACTCGGTACAAGTCGAGTTCCCCACGTCTGATGGAATGATGTCACCTGATAGTGACGGCTGATAAGTGACGTTGGTGCTGACGTGGACCAATGGGAAGAGTCCAGAATCCCGCCACATCACGGCTCTTACCGGACCCGCCCGCACACTTCACCTGGGGCTCTCGTCTAGGACAGGCCGCACTTCGGAGAGAAGACAGATCGAGAGCGGGCCGTGGTTCGAAGAGAAGACCGTGGTTTCCCTGCTACTGCCGACGTGCATCTGACGGTAAGTAATGTGGTCAATTATTATTTATTTATACAGTCAAACCTGCATTTGGGGCCACCTCTACAGAGGGGCCACCTGTCAATAGTGGGCACTTTTTGTCGGTCCCTTGGGTATTTTATCTACAAGTTGCCACCTCTATACAGAGGCCACCTGTCTATAGTGGCCAGATTTGTCCGGTCCCTTGAGTGGCCGCTATATACAGGTTTGACTGTAATCATTTTAAGTTTCGGAGCCTGACGAGGAGCACTTTAGAGTTCGAAGCTAAGTTCAGTCCATTTTGTGGTGTTCTGCCTGCCGACGTTTCCCAGTGCCGTATACAGTTAGAAATGTTTCTACATACAGACAATGATAATACTTGCGGAATAGATATTAGATATTAAATATATCCTAATTTTACAAACACCATGCTACATTAATTTGTTCTCGTTGCTGCTGCCCTCGTGAATTACATTGGTTTGAAGTCCGTGGCAACATCATGTTTTCCGAAAAAAATTCACCTTCTCTTTGTACATTGTATCAGGGATTTTTTCTATAGCTGACAGGCATCAGTGATATATATTGTACTCGTCAGGTCAGGTAGAAAACATGCACACGGGGGCCGTCCGATACTTTTTGTCGTCGCACCGCTGTTTCAACAGACTCCGACACAACAGACATCAGTGATAGATATTGCACTCGTCCGGTCAGGTAGAACACATGCATACGGGGACCGTCCGATAATTTTTTTTTGTCGCACCGCTTTTTCAACAGACTCCGACACGACAAACATGCTTGGGAGACTGCTGCTGACGGCCGCCGTGGTGCTCGCCGTTATTCAAGGGTCCGGCGCACAGGGTCCGGCGCAAGCAACCCAAAATGAAGGTACGTCTCGACCCTAATTCGACAGAGCAGAACCAAGTTTCCAAATGTCCAAACCGGGGCCTGACTTGGTTGTTTGTGGAAACGAAAATTAGCCATGTAAGCGCAAAATATGCACAAATAATGCCGACTATTCTCTTTGCGTTATGTGTAGTTTGGTGTCTTTTATATCATACTTTTCATTCCCGAATGCTGACAGGCCGGGCTCCGCTTTGCAATGGACCCTACCAGACGAACGCCATATCGAACAAATAGAATCCCCTGGTATATTTCAAACACTCGGTCCAAAACAGCCATAGGCACGGTGGGACAAGAATGGCCAAAGGAAAAATGCTATGCCTTTTTTTTGTTGAAGATTACACCGGCTGAATATAGTTGTTTTGGGAAGGGTAGGCGCTACATGGCATTACTTTGTTCCTGGGCAGGATGTAAATGTAAAGCAGTGTACGTAGAAGAGACGGGACTCTGCACTGGCGGACTTTGTAGAACACTACAAAAATAAGATCTCTTATCTTATCTAACAAAGAAAACTGACCTTTCAGCAAGAATATTATTCTGTATACAAGAATCCCTGTTTTGAGGAAATTCACGAAACCCATATTTGTCTTGTGCTAAGAATTTTTCTTATCGCTGATGAACCAAAACTTCTAGAATAGTTTTCTTGTGGTCAGAATCTATTTCTAACACATGCATGCTGAAGAGGGAATTTCTCACATCAAGAATGTTTAATTCTTGATCATTGAGGTTCTTGGTGCAGGAATACTTTTCTGTCTCTAAGACTGAATTTCTTACACCAGAAACGACTTCCTTGCATGAAGATTGAAGTTATTGAGGAATTCCTTTCTGTCTCCAAGAGTGAATTTCGTATGTGTAGTACAACAAATATGGCTTTCCTGCATGAAGATTAAGTTTTTTTGTGCTCGCAATACTATTCTGTCTTCAAGACTAAATTTCTGCAAATACAATCTAGAAACATTTTCTTATACTAAGATTAACATAAATAAATACATACGTACATGCATATTAATACTCGAGTCATTATCGAGTTGAAGTATTGACAAAGTTCTGCTTCCAGTGTGCTCTATCTTTCATCAGTTCAATGAGGTCCTTATCGTATAGTCCAGTCTATGTTTCAATAAAGTTCTTTAGCGTGAGGTTTGGACGGCCTCTTCTCCTGTTTGCTTCTGGGGGCGAAAAGAGCAGTTTACCGGCTGGTTCGCCATGTCGAATAGCATATCCAACAAGGTTTAACCGGCGTTGCCTGACTTCAGTTGGAATAGATGGAAGAATCCCATACAGTTCTTTGTCTGTTGTGTGTTCCAACCAAGGTTTGTTATATACAACACGTAGCTTCCTGGTGAAGGAACCATCCAGTTGCCTAGTCTGAGAAGTATCCATTGTCCAAGACTCACAGCTATAAAGTAGAATTGAGATAATTCAAGATTGGAAGACTCTAGTTTTTGTTTCTTTTCTGATGTGAGATTTCCAAATTGTTTGGAGAGCATGTATGGCACTCCATGCTTAACCAATTTTAACCTCTATGTCATGTTTAACATCAGTGTAACCCCCCAGATATTTAAAGTCAGAAACCTTCTCGATTGCGGACCCATCAAAGGCATAGAGCTGCTCTATAGATGTGGGATTTAAATGAGTGAATTTAGTTATTGATGCATTGAGGTACAGTCCAATAGTTTGACATGCCGCTTCGACTCTGTAAAGAGGGTCTTGTGCAAATTTAATCGAGTCTTCGAGAAGAGCAATGTCATCTGCGAAATCGAGGTCAGGAAGGGTCTCCGCCGGGTGGCGACGACTACGGCGGCGGTGCAGGGTGAGACCGTCTGTGTCTGTGATGGATGTCCGAATTGCATAGTCTAAACATAATAAAGAGATATGGAGCAAGAGGGTCCCCCTGTAGTGATACTGAATGGATCAGCCCCTCCATCAGGGGTGACTACTACAGCAGGAGTGTCTACATACATGGCTTTAACTGCGCTGACAACATCTGGTGGAATACCATAAGCATCTAAAATTAAGAACAATTTGTTGCGATCAATAGAATCGAAAGCCTTACGGAAATCGATAAACACAAGTACAGCTTCCTTGTCAAAGTTCCTCAGTTCTTCTATAATACGCCGAAGTGCAAGGAGATGAGCTGAGGTCGAACGTCCTTGACGAAAGTCATTCTGATTTGACCGCAATACTTTGTCTACGACAGATCGGATCCTGTTGAGTAAACAACAAAAGGTTCTTAAGTGATTTTCCCAAAATTTGAGATGGTTTTCCCCTTCAATATGTACAGCATTCTGTGATTTCTTGCGAGCTGGAGACTGGACAAGATTCCAGGCATTTCTCATGTCAGAGGAGTTGGCTGGGTGTTCAAACAGACTTAGGGTCTCATTGATGCGCCTTTCTTCGCACTGATCATAAGTCCTTCTCAAATTAACCTGAGCATGCTGGATGTTACGGGTTGAGGCCCTGAGGGTCGCTCTTCGTGCTTTCACCACCCGCTCGATGTCTCTTGTTGCTTGTTGGTTAGTAGTTTTGGGCGGTAAGAAACCTTTTCCCATTTCATTTGCAATACGAACAAAGGAGGTGTAGTTTTGCTCTGTTTGTGGAAGGTTTTCAAACTGAGGATATATCGCCCTTACCGCAACTATATACGCCCCCTCCTCAAAAAACTGTACCCAGTGGATGTAGCCTTCCACAAAGTATGCGAAGCATTTTTCTTTCGCCAGTTCTGAGAGTATTTCAGGGCCCAAAAAGTCAGTCGGTATCCTCAACTTAATAGCGGCGGCGGCCATGTTTTTGCAACTGTTTTTGTTTTTATGAAAACACAACCGGATGATGTTTACTGTAAATCTGCTTCTTTCGGCTGCCAGTTTTATTCCAGCTGAGGCCACGCTGACTTAATCCTGTAGACGACAAACGCGCACGGATAGATTTTTGACTGTTCTGAAAAACATTGTGGCCACTTGTGACCCAACAGGGTCCCTATATGTCTGGCCCAGTCTTAACTCAACTTTTACTCAGGGGTTCACCCACTTTACCAACAGAAACAAATACCCATATTATGCAGATTACACAGACATACATACTCCAGACCAACCGCTTTCAAACTTATTGAACATTTTGCTTTAAATCTTGTATGTATATTTATTTGTTGGATCCGTCACCCCACTGCTGTACTACCGTTTTATTTGATCTCACATTGTTTTGTCCTTTGTTTATTTTGTTTTCAAATGTCCTAGTTGTAATTTTAATATTAGCTTTGCTAGAGTGCATTTACCACTGTGTCCTGTCTTACATGTATACCAATAAAAAAAACAGGGTCCCTGGCCAATTAGAACTTTATGCATGCCAGAGGATCTGCTCCCCAAGTTGAGGGGACACATAGTCAGGGCATTATCCGGGCCACGGTGCTCTTGTCCCAATTCAAATGGCAATAAAACATCGTTGAAATGGCGACGATTGTCTTGTGCGGTCTTATATCAGAGATAAAAGGTGAACACACATGTAAGACAAAACGAGCCTGGAAAAGAATGGACTGGATGTTTAGTATGGTGAAATTTTGATTTATTCTTGTGCTTGTATTTTGGCCCTCATGCATTAGTTTTAGCGTCTCCAGGGAAAGTCTTCCATAAAATCAAGTCAGTGTGGCCTGATAGAAAACTAAAACCACCCGACCTGTAAATACTTCACCTTTTTCTCTGATTAGACATTGCTATGACGGAGTGTCCTGATGGCCAGCCCCTTGTGTACTGCACAGTAGACCCCTGCAGTACCGCTATTTGCCCGGCAGGAACACAGTGTGTGTAAGTGCGGCTCCTTCTCTTGTTGTTTCTGTTCATCCACCCTTAATGCAGTTTTAAAGATTTACATGAATGTATGTAAGTATGTAAACCTAGTAACCTGGAAGTTGAAATGCTCAGATTTTGGTTAACCCTGTTTTTTTTTTGGTTTGACTCGTCATTTTGCCATCCCTGCTGCTACAGGTCCAACTACTGTGGCGGGTGTAATGCCGAATGTGTCCCGATTAAACCTCCTGGTGAGGCCAGCTACTTTATTGCTGTTTTCTTCTGTACATCTTCATCTTATTTGCGTTAAGAGTGACCCCTTTACCTTGATTTGATTATTTTACAAACATTTACATGTTATCAAGTCGTTGTTTTCCTAAAAGTTTGCATTGAGTCATTTCAACGACTGAAGATTTTGTGATAATTTTTTTTGTAATAGAAATTTTCATCAATAGCAATCGTGTTTCACTTGTATATCCCCATGTTTCTATCACTAAGCAAAGCTATGCATTGACATTAGAACATACTGTCGTCGTGTCAGTAGCATGTACAATAATTCTATGTCTTCTTTTAAACAGGTTTTCTTAACAGTCTGTACATTATGTTCTGCATTAATTGTCCGGAATACAATGTACTTATTAGGATACTACCTTGTCTTGATTTCTATTGAACCATTTTAGAATAATTAAGTCATTAATTCCAAGATTGGTTTAAAATCTAGGCAAATGCAGATTCCTTTTTAGTCATTGACTAAAATGGATGGATGCAGTCTAAAACGTCTGACCGAGTAACTATCACCCTGCATTAAGTGAGATTTGCTTCCTGACCACAGTTCGGTGCACCAGCTGGACAAACTGGTTTGACCGAGACAACCCCTCCGTCACCGGCGACTGGGAAACGCTGTCCAACCTACAGCAGGAGAACCCGGGCCAGATCTGCGGCGCGCCCACCGCTATCGAGGCGCGAGTCGTCGGTACGGGGCAGGACGCGCTGACCACGGGGGAAAACTTCGCCTTCTGTGACGCCACCACCGGCTTCGTGTGCAGGAAGGACGACCAGCCGGATAACACGTGTCTGGACTATGAAGTCCGCTTCTGCTGCCCTGAAGTCGGTATGTACTTTCCGTTTCCCGTGCACACACTTGTTTTTAGATTCAGACTTTCCTGTCGGGCTCTAGACGCCCTGGTTCGACCGTGACTCATGTATGACTTGCAATTGTTTACAGTCCAGACTGCTCTGCTGGGTCCTGGAAGCCGGGTTCTATCGTGACTTATATGTGTTTTCAGTTCCAGACTGCCGTGACTCGTGTGTGACTTGTTTACAGTTCCAGACTGCCATGACTCATGTGTGACATGTTTTCAGTTCCAAACTGCCGTGACTCATGTGTGACTTGTTTTCAGTTTTAGACTGTCCTGTCGAGCTCAGGACGCCCTGGTTCGACCGTGATTCATGTGTGACTCATGTGTGACTGATATGTGACATGTTTACAGTTCCAGACTGTCTTGCCGGGTCCTGGACGCCCTGGTTTGACCGTGACTAATGCGTGACTTATGTGTGGCTCATGTGTGGCTCATGTGTGACTCACGTGTGACTCATGTGTGACTTGTTTACAGTTCCAGACTGCCCTGCCGGGTCCTGGACGCCATGGTATGACCGGGACAACCCTTCTGTCACCGGCGACTGGGAGACCCTAGGGTCGCTTCGGAAGGAGAACCCGGGCAGGATCTGCTTCAGCCCCACCGCTGTGCACGCGCGCGTCATCAGCACACAGGTACCGAACTCTCCCATACTTGACATAATGTGTTCTTTAAACTCTGAATCAAAATATAAGTGTCAAGTTCATAGACGGGAAAGGGAAGACAACAGGAAGATCTAGTAGATTAAGGAGGTGGTCAGGGTTTAATAAAAAGTCAACCTCAGTGATGAACCGGTACGAGGGGGGACACAAACGTATCTACAGTTGGGATTGCGTTCTCGCCGCAAAAGCGCCACCTACATGCAGGGGAGAAAACTCCAGTCAAAAGCTTTTAGGAAAGTGCCTGAGAGACATCAAAACGTATTAGCAAGCAAAGTGATTACAGACTGGCTGTGTGAAAGAATTCCCCTATATAACAGTACTATCCTACCCCTCTAACCAGGTGGAGGCGTCGCTTGCAGGAGAAGTCCTCTACAAGTACGACACGACGAGCGGGTTCGCCTGCAGGAAGGTCGACCAGGACGACAACACGTGTCTGGAGTATGAAGTCCGCTTCTGCTGCCCTCGTGAGTAACGGTGTTACAGTACTAATGCCTTAACACAAGCTTCGTCTCAACAGAGGGACACATAAATATCGGGAGATCTGACCCTACATGTTAGTAACCTTCACCACGCCTTACTGAGGAGTTATGAAGGATAGATGTCGGTCAAACTGTGATAGGAAATTTCCCGAGCAGCCTTGTAACCCCTGGTAACCTCGTGACATATTGGGTCAGTCAGTCGAATTTGCTGAATTAAGCTCGATGTTTCTTACTCAGGGAGAAGAGATGCTGTCTGTGTCCCTAAGTCAGAAACATAGTTTTGAAGCGTAGTTCAATGCCTAGAAGTGGCCAATGGCCTTACACTGAGCAAACTCGTTAAAAAAAGTGGGGTGAGGAACTTGAACTCTTTGGAAAAGTATTATCCCTAGTTGCTTGTTGTTGTTGTTGTTGTCTTCAGTATTCTGATGTAATCTAGTTGAAGACTCATCTATTGTTTTTTTTTCTGTGGTGTTGTGAACTAGGGCTAGAACTCAGAGGTGCTGGGCTTAGATCTCTTAACATTCCAACGACGCTGTGTCATTTATTAAAACACGTCGACTTCCACCAAGGTGAGAAATTGGGTACCTGACTTCAGCTGAGCAGGTCGGTGGAAGGCATGCCCTAGACACTGCTGATAACTACAAACTGCTTTAACAAGGCTTTGTTACTATCTTTATAACCTCCTTATTCCCCTACCCCAGCGTGCCCCAACTGGACGCCCTGGTTCGACCGTGACAACCCGTCTGCTACCGGGGACTGGGAGGTTCTGTCCCACCTCCGCCCGGAGAACCCCGGCCAGATCTGCCGATCGCCCACCGACATACAGGTCTGTTTGTTTGTTTGTTAGGTAGGCTATTTTCTTGTTTGTTTATTTGTTTGTTTGTGTAGTCGTAATAGCTAGGGTGTTCGTACACAACCAGATATTCTACACTGTAACCTCTACACCACCACAGGTTCGCGTCATCGCCATCGGACAGTTTGTTTGTTACCTGGTTTGTTTGTTTGTTTGTTTGCGTCATCGTAATGTGTAGGGTTTTCGAACGAAACCAGACACTGTAACCTCTACACCACCACAGGTTCGCGTCATCGCCACTGTCTGTGTGTTTGTTACCTGGTTTGCTTGTTTGTTTGTTTGCGTCATCGTAATGTGTAGGGTTTTCGAACAAAACCAGACACTGTAACCTCTACACCACCACAGGTTCGCGTCATCGCCATCGGACAGTTTGTTTGTTACCTGGTTTGTTTGTTTGTTTGTTTGCGTCATCGTAATGTGTAGGGTTTTCGAACAAAACCAGACACTGTAACCTCTACACCACCACAGGTCCGCGTCATCGCGATCGGACAGTTTGTTTATTTGTCTCATAGTAATGGGTAGTGTTTTCCTGCACAACCAGACGCTCTAGCCTCTACACCACCCTAGGTTCTCGTCATCGTCACTGGTTGTTTGTTTGTTTGTTTGTTTGTTACCTTGTTTGTTTGTTTGTTTGCGTCATCGTAATGTGTAGGGTTTTCGAACAAAACCAGACACTGTAACCTCTACACCACCACAGGTTCGCGTCAAGGGAACCGGACAGGACGCGTTTCTGACGGGAGAAGTCTTCGAGTTCTATGACGTCACCACCGGGTTTGTGTGCAAGAAGGAGGACCAGCCGGACGACACGTGTCTGGACTATGAAGTCCGCTTCTGCTGCCCCCGTGAGTAGACTTCCGTTCATAACTAAATACATCTAATGGCGAGCATGTCAAAAAGAAATGTCTTGATGAGCGCAACAGAGAAGTTACTGACAATGAATAGAAAGAACATATACAGTGTCACTTATGAATTTCTTGTCAAATATCTTCTTGTTTTTCATAATGCAGAAAGTAGCGGTGTGAATATAAGTTGTGCACGTCTAGACTTGCATCTCCACTTAGTATCGGCCATTTTTTGTAATTTTCTATGTTTTCCTTGAATAAAAAGAAACAATAACAACAAAAAACTATGCATTTTCCTTCACCTCAGGTACATGTGCCCGCTGGACGCAATGGTTCGACCGTGACAACGTCAGTGGGACCGGAGACTGGGAAGTCTTATACGCCTTGGCCAACGGCAATCCAGGTTGGTTTAGTCATGCTTGCAGTTTGACGTACTTTTCTTTTTCCTTCTATGTTCATATTAGATCCTTATAGAATCCGCATAATGAAATTCTCATTTATATCAGTCTTATACGTGAATTGCTGGTACTAAGGACACATCTGTAACCTACAACTCAAGTTGCAAGATTCTTTTCTCCAGGTCAGGATCAGTCTTGCTTCTGCTACCGCCTCCTATTCGTTACATAACATTTCCGCAGGATAGGTTAAAACCTTAGTTTAAGATTTATTTGCAGTTTTCTTTTCGGTAGCCTAAAGGTACTCAGTATCCTTTATAATCTACCTATTGTTTTAAATCAGTACTACTGTGACTCCATGTTCGATATATCATGTGATCATGTGAATTGGTGAGCGATGTGTCATAGGAAAGCCTATGTCGGCCCCCGTCTCTGACAATTCGAATTTGTGTTGTGATAGTCGGCCTCCGCCCGGAGTACCCCGGAAAGATCTGCCCACGGCCTACAGACGTGGAGGCCCGGGTCATCGCTACCCAACAGGAGGCGTCCGAAACCGGAGAAACATTCGTCTACTACGACACGGCAAACGGCTTCGCCTGCAGGAACAATCAGCAAAGGGACCAGCGCTGCTTGGACTACGAAGTCCGCTTCTGCTGTCCAGGTAAGCTTCTGCTGTCCAGGTAGGCTTCTGCTGTCCAGGTAAGCTTCTGCTGCCCAGGTAGGCTTCTGCTGTCCAGGTAGGCTTCTGCTGTCCAGGTAAGCTTCTGCTGTCCAGGTAGGTTTCTGCTGTCCAGGTAAGCTTCTGCTGTCCAGGTAAGCTTCTGCTGCCCAGGTAGGCTCCTGCTGTCTAGGTAGGTTTCTGCTGTCGAGGTAAGCTCCTGCTGTCCAGGTAAGCTTCTGCTGTACAGGTAGGCTTCTGCTGTCCAGGTAGGCTTCTGCTGTCCAGGTAGGTTTCTGCTGTCCAGGTAAGCTTCTGCTGCTCAGGTAGGCTTCTGCTGTCCAGGTAAGCTTCTGCTGTCCAGGTAAGCTTCTGCTGTCCAGGTAAGCTTCTGCTGTCCAGGTAGGCTTCTGCTGTCCAGGTAGGCTTCTGCTGTCCAGGTTTATTCCTGCTATCCAGGTAGATGTCATATAAGTTGCAAGGCTGCTGCTTGCTGTTCGACTGTCTAACAGCTCTCTCGCAAAGACAAGAACCTCAGAAGTAACCGGCCGAACAGCAACTTTTATATTTCCACAGAACCCGACTGTCCATCCGGAGACCCTTTTTTTGCCTAACTACTACTGTTATGTCTCCACAGACCCCTACTGTCCATCCGGAGACCCTTTCCTGCCTAACTACTACTGTTATGTCCCCACAGACCTCTACTGTCCGCCTGGAGACCCTTACCTTTTTAACTACTACTGATATGTCTCCACAGACCGCTACTGACCGTTCGGAGACCCTTACCTGCCTAACTACCACTGTTATGTCTCCACAGAAAGCTAAACCTTCTGTCCATCCGGAGACCCTTACCTGCTTAACTGCTATTCTTATATCTCCACAGTCAAAGAACCCTACTGTCCATCAGGAGACCCTTACCTGCCTAACTACTATTGTTATGTCTCCACAGACCTCTACTGTCCATCTGGAGACTGTTTCCTGCCTAACTACCACTATTATGTATCCTCATAACATAATGTCTGTCGGAAGACCCTTACCTGCCTAACTACTACTGTTATGTCTTCACAGACCCATACTGTCCATCCGGAGACCCTTTTCTGCCTAACTACTTCTGCGGACGGGGCGGCGAGCGCTGCCCTCCAGGCTACTACTGCGAGATCGAACCGGCTGACCGCTGGGCCGTGTGCTGTCCTTCAGAAGGTAACATCGCTACTTGCACATCACTTAAACATTATAACCTGTCCTGAACTCTGCTTGGTAAAGATGGGTTGATAGTGGGACTTTATGAGCTGAGTGAGTACGAAGGCAAAGTCAGAATTCTAGGACGAGTTTTCGTCTATATAGATAACTAGATTTAGATAGATAGCTAGAGAGAGAAAGAGATAAAGAGATAAATAGATATAGATGGATAGATATAGCTATAGATATATAGATAGATGCATAAATATGGATAGAACAACAGACCGATAGATACATATAGATAGATGAAAATAGCTAGCTAGACGGATAGATAGATATAGTCAGTCAGTCTATTCAAACAACAACGTAAACTACGCGAAAGGTATTTTTCTCTGTTGTAGAAATCTGCTGCTACTCACAATTCAATCTGGTCAATTTTTTTACGTATAAAGCGAGTCTGAAACTTCATACCGGAATATAAGAGGAAATGGGATTTGGTGAAGGGTGTAAACTCATGTAGGGCAGGGCTGAGTTCTAAAAGAGAATCCATTGTGATCCGTGATGGCATCCCTGATATTCCCTTAAGAATAGAACAGATATTTTGAGTATACTTTGTCATGAAATGATACATGACATGGTAATCTAATTTCAACACACAGATGTCCGATTAACACACGCATATCTTATTCATTTTCTACAGTCGTGCCGACCATGCCTCCTCCACCTCCTACCAGAGAGCCGAAAACGCCGGTCTGCTCCCTGGACCTGATCCTTGTGGTGGACCTGTCCTCCAGCATCTCCATGTCTGCCTTCTTCAGCATCAAACGGTTCATCATAGACCTCATCTACTGCTTCATTGAGTTCTGTGTAGATGTCGAGGTGAGTCATAGAGCTGTGTGTGGATGTCGGGGTGAGTCATAGACCTGGTCCTCTGCTCCATAGAGCTGTGTGTGGATGTCGGGGTGAGTTATAGAGCTGTGTGTGGATGTCGGGGTGAGTTATAGAGCTGTGTGTGGATGTTGGGGTGAGTTATAGAGCTGTGTGTGGATGTCGGGGTGAGTCATAGAGCTATGTCGGGGTGAGTCATAGAGCTGTGTGTGGATGTCGGGGTGAGTTATAGAGCTGTGTGTGGATGTCGGGGTGAGTTATAGAGCTGTGTGTGGATGTCGGGGTGAGTTATAGAGCTGTGTGTGGATGTCGGGGTGAGTTATAGAGCTGTGTGTGGATGTCTGGGTGAGTTACAGAGTTGTGTGTGGATGTCGGGGTAAGTTATAGAGCTGTGTGTGGATGTGGGGGTGAGTTATAGAGCTGTGTGTGGATGTCGGGGTGAGTCATAGAGCTATGTCGGGGTGAGTCATAGAGTTTATGTGTGGATGTCGGGGTGAGTCATAGACCTCATCTAATGCTTCATTGAGTTCTGTGCAGATGTCGAGTTGAGTCATACACCACGTTCAGTGCTTCATACAGCAGTGTATACATGTCATGTCGAGGTAAGTCATAGCCTCATTCAGTGCTTCATAGAGCTGTGTGCAGATGTCGCGGTGAGTGTGGGATGGCAGTATTTCTTCAGAAGGTCATCATTGTTGCTCCATCTATTTATACAGCTGCGGACTGCCTAATTGGCCTCTTAGGTCACTGTCCGAGCAGTTGGGTAGAGTTCACAGATTTGCTCCATTTGAATAAGTTTTTAAGACCTTTCCACATACAAGACGTCCGCTAGTAGATTTCTTCATAGAAAGAGAGAGAGAGAAAGAGGCACAGAGAGAGATACTGACTGACAGAGAGAGTGAGTCAGAGAGACAGAGGGAGGGAGAAAGACTGATTGGCATAGAGAGAGAGAGAGAGAGAGAGAGAGAGAGAGTACGAGAGAGATATAGAGGACAGAGGGGAGAGGGACAAAAAGGAGGAAGGACATAGGGAGGGGAGAGAAAGAGGAGGATCGGCAGACAGGGGACAAGAGTAAGAGAGAGACAGAAAGAGGGGCAGAGAGAAGGAGGGGCATCGAGAGTGAAGGTAGGGACAGGGAGGAGGGAACCACACATAGAATCAGACGCGCACCGACGGCTAGGTGAGGCTGAAGCCGTTTTCTCTTCAAAAAAATCCAATAATGCTATTCTTGCCTAACTGCTCCGTAGATCGGAATCATCACATACGACTGCGTCCCGACCTGGTACCTGCCCATCTGCACCTACCCTATGGAGGACCCGACCCTGATGGACACCGTGAACTGTCTCATGTACACGGCAGGGGGCGAGACCCACACCGGCGGGGCCCTCCGCTACATGGCCGATACGGTAGGGATTACACTTCCGGGCCGCCATTGCGTTTAGTCTGTGTGTCTGTTTGTTTGTTTATTTGTTTACATGTGTGTTCGTCATCTGCTGTACACGGGATATGGTGGGAGCAGGACAGGACTGGCCATCCGATACATGACTGATACGGTAGGAATTACACTTACTGTATGTTTGTTTGTTCACATGTGTGTCCGCTATTTAATGGTTTTGAGGTATTGACTTAGTCTTGTTGTGTTAAAAACTCATACATTCTTCATATGCAATCCACCTTCATCGTAGAGTGACAGAAAACAATCACTAGGCACGAGTACCGGGAGTACAAAAAGACTTTTCAAGAGGAAGGCATTGCATCATCAAGGAATACTTATTACATATTGGTAAATGTTGTGATGTTACCAACACCTTGCCTGTAAGAATACCACAGGGATGTGAGGAAAAGTCTAAGAATGTCAGAATCATGTTTGGCCGTTTGTTGTGTTTCCCCAGGCTGATTTCCGTGACGGGTTCCCCCGGGCTGCTGTGGTCATCACAGATGGACAGGTGAGGAACATGGGCCTTTTTCTGAAAAACTTTCATTTGTTCCAATTACTGTCTAAACATGGCTGCGCTAGATAAATTTCCTATGTTTAAACAAATTCAAAGTTTCACATAGGAGTTTTCTTTTTCACAACCAATTAATCTCACCTTGCTAACGTTTCGATGTCTGTCAGACACCTTCCTCAGAGCTTCTAACTGGAGTTCTGCTTCTCGTCGCTATATGTAGCCAATGTAGGTGGCGCTTTTGCGGCGGAAACACAATCCCAAACCACAGCACGAAAACGAATATTTAAGCATACTTTCCGAGATACTTAAATGTAGCCTAAAGGTGGGAAAATATTTCCGCAGAGTTTACGGTATCGTAAAGACCACGGAAACCATGGTTTTACATTTCCGTAACCTTTCCGTATTCGTTAAGGCAGATTAAATACATGTAATATCTTTACATAACCTTTAAGCATCCTTATATGCGCCGTATATGAAACGGGTATTGCTTATGTACAGAAAACATCTACAGGCTTTGAACCGACCATACGTTCACATACAATCAGTTAACCTTCGCCTTTTTTTTATTTTCGTGGTTCTCTAAGGTGGAAATTACCAATAGGAGATGATATATTTTCATTGCCCTTCCGTTACAATTGATCTCATTTTACATACTCTTATCAGTATAGGTCTATGGAGACCTCCCCCTTTTATGTATAGGTATGGTAGCGTTTATTTCTAAGAAGAGGCATTGCTTTTACCAAATTAAGAGTATTTTCCGCTCAATATACCACATGCGCCGTTCAATAAAGCAGCGGCTTCAAATGAATAGCTCCTGCTGTGTTTGCGTGTTTAGTTTAACCAAGAAAAGTAGATATCCTGTGTGAAAGCTACATATAACAGATACAATCTTTCCGATATCTTTCCGTTACATTTGAGCTGACTTTACATAAAAGGGGGGAGGTTTAAGCAAACCTCCCCCCTTTTATGTATAGGTGGAAAAAAGATGTCGGAAAGGTAGCGTTAATTATTATTTGAAGAAGAGGCATTGCTTTTACCAAATTAAGAGTATTTTCCGCTCAATATACCACATGCGCCGTTCACTAAAGCAGCGGCTTCAAATGAATAGTGTTTGCGTGTTAAGTTTAACCAAGAAAAGCAAATCTCCTTTGTGAAAGCTACATATAACAGATACAATCTTTCCGATGTCTTTCCGTTACATTTGAGCTGACTTTACATAAAAGGGGGGAGGTTTAAGCAAACCTCCCCCTTTTATGTATAGGTGGAAAAAAGATGTCGGAAAGGTAGCGTTAATCATTATTTGAAGAAGAGGCATTATTTTCCGCTCAATATACCACATGCGCCCTCACTAACGCAGCAGCTTCGCCTGAATAGCCCCTGCTGTGTTAACGTGTTGAGTTTAACCAAGATAAGCAACATTTGCTCCTGGTTAAAACTTACATATAGCAGATACAATTTTTGGAATGTATAGGTGCAAACGGAAAGGTAGCGTTAATTATTATTCTTAAAAGAGGCATTGCTTTTACCAAATTACGAGTATTTTCCACTCAATATACCACATGCGCCTCTCACTAAAGTAGCGACCTCGCCTGAATAACTCATTCTGTGTTAGCGTGTTTGACGAAACCAGGAAAATCAAAATATCCTCATGGAACATATGGTATCTTTCCAATGTCTTTACGTTACCATTGAGCTCACTTTACACAAAAAGATGCTATGTACAGGTGCAAGAAAGATGTCGGAAAGGTAGCGTTTACTTTTTCCAGTAGTATCGTATGTTACCGATATCGTTCCGTTACCTTTGCCTTTGAGCTTACTTTTCAGAAAACTCTCTGAACTTTCTTTACAGAGGTGGAGATTGATAGTTACAGAAAAAGATGTTGGAGAGGTAGCGTTGAAAGCAAGGAAATTAAATATTTAACCTCCTTGTTGAAAGGAAACAACAGTCGCCGGGAGGACTGGGTACATGCCCCCGAAGATTGGTGGTCATAATTACGGCATGTTCCCGTTCAGGGTAAGAGGACTAGTACTGGGCGGCCTGTGCAGTATGTCGCTCGCGGGTGGCTGTGCCTTGCAGCTTGGCATCCCGACGACATAGCGTCCTCACTACGCGGTAACGTATCATGGGAATATAGCGGGTTTGCTGTTTATATAATTGTACAAAAAAACTTTCTTATCATCTGGAAGAACATTTATTATCTACAAGCAATAATCACGTTCTCCCAGAAAGGCTGGTATTTTCTAGTGTGGTAACAGTTGTGTTTAGCTTAACATTGGCTAAACAGCGTACAAAGGGGATGGTGTTTTTCAAATTCAAATTTATTCGCCGTCAACTATGAATAACGAACAACGCGGCATTGAATTTCTAATTAGCAGCTCCCAGAGGAGGCCAGTCATGTGATAGGGCGTTATCCAATGACAGACAAAGGTGGGTTTTTTAAACCTAACGAATATACCATAATTTATAGAAGAAACCAGTTTGCAGGGCGTCTGTTTCGGGACAAGTCAAGAAGGAGCCTTGGATCCGTTTCAACACACGGATTATCGGCGTGGCTTTGCCGCAAATGGATTCGAACGGAACTACAGGACGGAACGGACATAACCATAGGACACTCAAGGCTTGCCAGAAACGGAGTATGTTGGAGAGTCTTCAAAGGGGCACAACTCTGGGTGAATTCAAGACTGTGTCATCTTGACCAGCATAAGCTGGCGGAGATATGGAGAGCACGGCCTGTTCATCACAAAACAGTACCCGTCTTCGGGAATCTCAGCGGATTTTTCCTAATGTGATGGCCAGATGGGACTATGCTGCTTGAAATGATGTCTTTCCAGGCGTATCGCCCGACACTGGACTCCAAATTGTGGACTTAAATGTAGCGGAGATTCGTGCATGGATATTGTACACCGATTGTTCCCTCGGTCGACCAATCCAAGTCCACAATTGGACTCGCAAGATAGTTTAGACGGCAAAGCCATAGATACCGGTGTAGGTATGATTCACACCAAATAAGACACGCATACCCGATGCAAAAGTTCCAATTTAAGCCACACAAAACACATAAAGCCTACCTAAAGATGCGGAAAGGTTTAAACTTACGCCGCCTTTACTAAAAATAAATGACAACTATAGTCCAAGGAAAGATCACGGAAAGCGTTCGGATAAGTACGTTTCTGCACTTCTTCGCGTGCCTTTCAGGGTGTGTAAACGACACATAAACGTGGGGAAATCGTGACGGAAATCGACTGTAAATGTGGTCAAAAGATCACGGAAAGGTCTTAAGAAACGAGTGCTTTCCGCCCGTATAGGTTACGAAAAACTGTCATTAACGACGCCTTAAAGCGTCTAATAGTTGCGGAAAGGCACGTGAAGGAGTGCCGAAACGTACATATAAGTGCATTAAAGGGAATCTTTACGTTCACGGATAGATGTCGTTAAGTTGCGGAAAGGGTGCAGAAAGGTCTTAATAAACGCATACTTTCCTCCCGTATAGGTTACGAAAAACTGTCATTAACGACGCCTTTAAGCGTCTAATAGTTGCGGAAAGGCACGTGAGGAGTGCATATAAGTACATATAAGTGCCAACGTAAAGGTAACATTAAAGGGGATCTTTACGTTCGCGGATAGATGTCGTTAAGTTGCGGAAAGGGTGCAGAAACGTCGCGTTTACGTTGAGTTTAAGCTTGCTTAAATACCAGATTTCGTGCTGTGAACGTTTTTGAGTTTGTAACCCCCCTCCCCCCTCGTCACGGTCACATAATTAATAATAGTAGTAGTCCACTGTGTTCTGCTGCTGCAGTGGTCTGGACACTCTGCTATCAGCACTCAGTCTTTCTTCAACTCTCTCCACTGCGTCTAGTTCATGTAGAGCTTCCTAATCCATACCCGCACCTGTATCACTGAGGTTACAATAACCTACATACTTGTTTTTAAGTCTGTTTTCAAGTTTTTGGTCAAGTCAAGACTACAAATTTTAAAGCCAACTGAAGAACTTAAAGAAAATGTACTTGTCCTACCAGTCTGGCGATGAGTACACTGCAGAGGCTAACGCTGCCCGGGCCGCGGGGATCGGCCTGTGGGGAGTGGCTGCCGGGCACCCGCTGCTGCTCAACCCCGCGGCGCTGGTGGACATCGCCGGCGGATCCGACCGGGTCTTCGGAACCCGGTTCCCGGCTGCCTGCGAACTCGCCCAACGCATCTTAGCTGAGCATT
>NC_049995.1:18212815-18214881 GCF_000003815.2 Branchiostoma floridae
ACATGGACAACAGTTATCTGTACCTGCAAACGCAGGTGTGAGACCAGGCCGTGTTCTAACCTTTACCCTTGTTGTGCAGGTCGGTGCCCGGATGTAACCGGCCCGGGCCTGTGTGTGGAGATGTGTAGTGACGACTCGGACTGTCGGCCTGGTCAGCTCTGCTGTTCTAATGGCTGCGGACACACCTGCCAAGACCCCGTCTTCGGTAAGTCTTGCCTTTGTCACATATTGAAACAGACCTCCCAAGACGTTGTCTTCAGTTAGACAAATAGAACATTACTTTATAGTTTATTGCAAACTCTTGCCCAAGAGCTAATTGCAGGTAACATAGGAGTTGACGGTCAAATAGTTTACAACAATAAAGCAGGTTTTTACTATAGTCTAAAATCTAACTACTAGTAGCCTCTAACGCCTCCTTTCAAGTAAATTTATTTCTGTGTAATAGAATGGTATTTTCGGTAGTTTAGAATGCACACTATGCGAGATAAGAGGAGGAGTGTAGTATCGACTATGTCAAAGGACAGATGTACAGGGAAGTAGAATGCACGAATCCATTGTTGTCGCATTTTCTGCTGTTCTGAAACATTTCTGAGAATCAGTGTGGTGGGATTGGTTACTGGGACACATTTGCTTAACATTGCTCCTTCTCATTCCCCTCTGCAGCCTGAAGACAGTCTGACGTGAACCTGGATGATACTGATGATCGCTACTGGTTAATAACGGACACTGGTGTCTCCAAGCAGATGTATGGAGAGACGGCCTGAAGTTTTAGTGTTGACAGGGGGTAGTGTGTCGGAGAACTTGAGTCAGACAGAAACACCCTTCTCCCTACATCTGCTTGAGGATTACATTTTAGAATGTTTATTTGTTTATTTTTTGTTTACTAGAAGTGGGAAACTCGCGAATACTTGGCTGGTGTCAAAATATAAACAAACACACAACAAGCCTGAAAAACATGACACGTCTAAATAATGCCGATCTGAAAATTAGGAAGCAAAATATATCCAAACAACTCCAGATATCAAATACTTGGTAGGAACATTTACATCGTGAACCCACATTCCCCTAGTCTTTACATTGACTGGTGCATCCATAAAGAATATTACTGTTCTTACATGTAGTTATGGATGTGCAGGTGAGAGAATTTCCCTATTTATTAGGTACGATAACAGTTTTAAGACTTTTATTCTCCATCTTGACTTTTCTTTGCAAGAAAAGACTACTGCTTTCATACTGTTACTAAATTACGTATACTAATCGCTTATACTAATTATTGATAATCATTATAAATAACCAATTATGTATTACTAATACTAAATACTAGTACAGTACTTGATTATTGCTACTTAAAGACCAGTGCTTAATCACTAATTAACATCATGCCTGCATATTCCTAATTCAAATTATATGTAACCAAGAAATATGAAATAAATGGTGAAAGCCAAGCCGTGTGATTGTTTTTGTTTCGTGTTGTTGACTTTTTACAATATTCACTATATTGTAGCTAGGTTTTGCCCCGATCTCCTTACAGCGTCCTCATTCATTAAACTGTCTCAAATCCACCCAATCCGCTTGTAAAAATGTTGTGCAATACATCAATTGGCCGCATGAGGGCTACTGGCACATGGGTTAGTCCTGGGAAGGAGAACGTATTTTTTTGCGCAAGGTATGCTGGGAGAGGGTTAAAGTAACCTGGGAACGACTGCCCTGTACCGGATGTTGTTGCCATGACTTCGCAACACAGAATTGCTACATCTGAGAACCACCAAGGCGCAGTTTTACAAGGTAAATTCTGTTAAAGTACAAAATCCCGCCTTCCGGTGATCACTGTGCTATATACGGTAATCCCTTGTAAGCATTTACCTTCGTTGAGTACAATAGAACACTCAACTTGAGCACACAGCTCACGTCCATGTTTTCATCTATTGTGGAAAGACCTTTGTCTTCTACCAGCTTCCATATTGATTCTACTCTTCATTAGATTTCGTACAGTGATGTGAGCAGTGAAGTAACACTTACTGAAAGGTTTGGGTCGCCTAGGCGCCTGCACCTCGTTCAAACATGGC
>NC_049995.1:18218048-18222174 GCF_000003815.2 Branchiostoma floridae
TCAGAAACATCAAGCTTAAACAAACTCGACTGACCCAATAGATTAAAGCATGGATTATGAAAGCTGCTTAAGATAATTCTCTACCATATCACTTGAACTTAAATGACTAATTTTCTGTTAGATGGCATCATGGTGGTTCACGTCATCGGACTGCCTCTAACCTGCAGAGAGAAAATCAAAAACTCGCTTTGAAAAACAAAACTGCCATTAACCAACCCGATCATAGACTGACTACAGCGTTGTGATAGTCGCGTGAGGTAAACTGGTTTAGAACAGCAGAAAATATGACAAGAAACACGACAGCCAACTTATCGAGGTAACTATAGTAAGACTTACTGAAGGGACAATTTGGCATGACATCTCCTTAGAAGACGAATCAAATTAGAGACAGTATATGTGTTTTAATATGTAAATGTGAGAGGTCTAACTGGGGAAAGCTCCTTGTGAGCTGTGGTCTAAGACGTAACTAAGGCAACGCTTACCGAAGACAGCGTTTTGGGAAGTGGGTTCTAAGATGTGATTAAGGCAAGACTTACCGAAGACAGCATCTTGGCAGGTGTAATATGAGACGTAAGATAAGACTTACCGAACACAGCGTCTTGGCAGGTGTGTCCGCAGCCATTGGAACAGCAGAGCTGTCCAGTCGGACAGTCGGAGTCGCTGCTGCACTCCTCCACACAGATGCCCACCTGGCCTGTTACATCAGGGCACTGACCTACACATTAAGGGTCAAAATAAAATAGAATAAAAGGTCAAGATTAGGACACAACCTGGTCTCACACCTGAGTTTTCAGTTACAGATAACAGTTGTCCATATTTGACTTAGACCTCGATCTTTAAAACATACTATCGCGATCTCCGTCCCCTGAAAAGAGAATCTTGGATGTCATATTTTCACATAGTCTACACCATACTGACCACTTTGCATATGTTGCAAAAACATATCAAAAACCAAAAACACCGAAAGCTTTTCTGTTGCGCAAAATATGTATTATTTTGATACCACGCACCACAAAGATCAGCTAGGATGCGCTCGGCGAGATCGCAGGGGGCCTGCCCGCCGAAGACCCGGTCCCGGCCGCCGGCGATGTTCACCAGCGCCGCGGCGTTCAGCAGGAGCGGGTGTCCGGCAGCCACACCGTACAGGCCGATTCCCGCGGCCCGGGCAGCGGCAGCTTCGGCCGTGACGTCATCGTCCGACTGGTGACACAGGTACGTGTGTGGATAAGTAATAGATAAGTCAGGAATAACTCTTTCTAAGGCCTTCGTCATATTTACTTCTCTAGGTGCTTATGGAAACGAAAAATCAGTTTTTGCCCATAAATATGGGCAAGCCCTACTTTTGAAATGTCTTTATCCGTTTTGTGTTTTTGTTGTCTTTTATATCCTACTTTTGTTTCCCGAAAACTGCCCGGGCTGTGAAAGTGTTAGTCTTACGCCACGTTTCTCATAAACCATTGTCAAAACATGAAGAGGTTTGTAGTAAACCCATGTCAGAAATAAGAACTTTTTTTTCCTTATTGTCGGAACTAAGGATATGGTCCTCACCTCTCCACTTGTCATGACCACTGCTGAAGCGTCACGGACATCCGCCTGGGCAAACACGAGAAACCGTAAAATCATTTTAGAAGAAAACACCGTTCTTATCATCTTTATTTTCTGTACACTTCTTTGCCATCTTCGGCCGATTTTAACATTTGATATAGAGTCTTTTCCAGTTTCTGTGGATCTCTCGGCCACAGATATGTCTGCAATCACAACAGAATGGGAAAAGTCCACTTATTATAGTTTGGGTTTGATAATCATACTCTTTCCCAAATGCTAAGTGCTGAGCAGCATGTAATATGTTTACAGTCTTTGGTATGACTTGGTCGGAGATCAAACGCACGACCTGCGGACTGTAAGGTGAGCACTCTACAGTCTACCTGCTTGGCTATTGAACCGGTTACTCATAGAACAGGCCTGGCCCAAGCAAAATGCCAACCAGAAAAGCTGTACCTTATACGTGTCGGTCATGTAGCGGAGAGCCAGCCCGGTCCGGCTCGAGCCGCTGCCGCTCCGGGTGTACGTCAGACCGCTGGCGGTGCCGATCAGCCTCGGGTCCGTCAGACCATAGGTGCGCACGGGCAGGTACCAGGTCGGCACGCAGTCGTACGTGATGATGCCGATCTAGGGTACAGATTTGGACAAGAATGATACACTCTCTATCTTTGTCTAGTATGTTTCCGGTTTAACCGCCCCATTGGCGAAACGCACCAGCTTCTGTATCTGAATATAATATATAGCAGCTAAGACCACCCTTCGGCGTAACACACCAGCTTTGCAGACACGCGGCGCGGCAGCAGCTAGTTATATTACACTGAGCTGGTTATATTACATGTGTTCCTTTCAACTATTCATTGTCCTTGTTGATGAAATACATGTTGAAATAGGGGAAGATTTACGCTTTGAGATTTTCGCATGAGGCGGTTTACTGGTTCTGTGATTATGGGAAAAGATTCTTACTGACCCCCACATCCACGCACAGCTCTATAAGGCAGAGGATCAGGTCTATGATGAACCGTTTGATGAAGAAGAAGGCTGCCTGGGACAGGCTCGGGGACAGGTCGATCACGATGATCAGGTCAATGGAGCAGGTCAGCTTCCTCGGTTCAGGCATGGGCACTGAAAGGTAAGAGAAGAATGGACAAGTACATTAGACAAAAACGGCCCTGCATTTCCAGAGTAACCGGCATAGGGACCAAAAAATACATCACGTTAGAAAAGAACGAATTTCTGCTGCAGTACCAAGGTCACAGACCAGAAGGCTCAAAATTGACCTTGACCTTCGTCTTCCCAACACCTACCCACTGTCAGGTACGAGGAGAATGGACAAGTATATGAGGCAATCATGCATAGATGTAAAACATGTTCCTTGTTGTGAAGATAGCAGCATCTTCACACTGCCAGCTATATGAACATCCTAAGATGCTCCCATAACAAAACTTGTGCTGCAAAACACCTAAGACTATACCTATATCTTAGAAGGTATGTCTTAGGGCGACAAGACGACAAAGATGTGTATGCCGGGAAGAATGTAAATATTTCTGGAGGTGCATGCAACTATAGGAAGACTTCCTGAAACTGACAACTTGGCATGTCTTTTTCATGAAACCTCAAAAAGACGAACCGAAAACATCATGTTGGTACGTGTGTTCTACGATATTTTGGGAACATTGAGAAGACGTACTGAAGACGATGTCTTGGTAAGTGGGCTCTAAGATGTGACTAGGACAAGACGTACTGACGACAATGTCTTGGGGAGTGGGTTCTAAAATGTGACTAAGGCAAGACTTACTGAGGACGGAGTCTTGGCAGGTGTGTCCGCAGCCATTGGAGCAGCAGATTTGCTCGTTGGGACAGTCGAAGTCGCTGCTACACGCCTCCACACAGATGCCCACCTGGCCGGTAACATCAGGGCACTGACCTGCACACAAAGGTTTAAGGTTAGAGCACCGTCTGGTTTCACACCTGCGTCTAAACTTAAAGGTAATGTTCTCCATGTTCGACTTGGAACTCAATCTTTATACAGTAGAAGTCAGTTAATTGCACAACGGATTAACGCACACTTCTGTTAACTGCACGGAACCCCCAGATCCCAAACCGGTGCGGCCCACCTAGATAGCTTCTCATTATTGCACCATCCGGATAATTGCACCAAATTTACTGGCAAATAGGCCGTGCAATTAAGATGCTTCTACTGTATTATAAATCTATCAACATCCATCAATACGAAAAAAGATAAACAGTCGACTAATAAAAAACAACTGTCTCGTAAAAAAAGGTACTGAAAATCACCCATTGTAACTTTTGAGGCAACAAAAAAGTGGATGCAACCTGAAACGTCTGACAGATTTCAATATCATATCCAGCTGCTCAAGTAACTGCTTCTTGGCCTATGAGGAGAAAATTTACCTTCTGTGCGGCAGCAAACAGCCCAGCGGTCGGTCGGTTCGATCTCGCAGTAGTAGCCTGGAGGGCATCGCTGGCCGCCCCGTCCGCAGAAGTAGTTAGCAGGTAAGGTCTCCGGATGGACAATACGTTCTGTGGAACATGATGTAGTATTAGCAGTAAGGTCTCCGGATGG
>NC_049995.1:18222274-18223174 GCF_000003815.2 Branchiostoma floridae
AGTAGTAGTTAGGCAGGTAAGGGTCTCCGGATGGACAGTAGGGCTCTGTGGGACATAACAGTAGTAAATAGGCAGGTAAGGGATTTCTGAAGTACAGTAGGGTTCTGTGGAGACATAACAATAGTAGTTAGGCAGGTAATGGTCTCAAGATGGACATTATGGGTCTGTGGAGACATAGCAGTAGTAGTTAGGCAGATAAGGGTCTCCGGGCGGACAGTAGGGGTCTCTGCACACATAAAAGTAGTAGTTAGGCAGAAAAGGGTCTCCGGACGGACAGTAGGGGTCTGTGGAGAAATAACAGTAGTAGTTAGGCAGAAAATGGTATCCGGGCGGACATAAGGGTTTTGTGGAGACATAACAGTAGAAGGTAGGCAGATTAAGATCTTCGGACAAATAGTAGGGGTCTGTAAAACTTTGAATATGACTGAGCAGAGTACAGAAGAAGGGAGAATCTCTGACTGATGTTTAAGTAAAATTGTTACCTCCTGTAGGACAGCACACAGCCCAGCGGTCAGCAGATTCGATCTCGCAATAATATCTTGGAGGGCAGCGCTCGCCGCCCCGCCCGCAGAAGTAGTTAAGCAGAAAAGGGTCTCCGGACGGACAGTAGGGTTTTGTTACTGTGGGGACAAAACGATAGTAATTAGGCAGGTACGTATCTCCTGACGAACAGAAAGTGTTGTAAGGGTGGACATTGGGGGTCTGTGAATACATAACAGTACCTTCTGCAGTTCATATGAAGTATACGTAGTAGTTGTTCTTTAGGGACATTAGGTCAGCAAACAAGGTTTTGTAATTGCAAGGGAGCTGTGATGGGAGATCCTTGCCCTAAACAACATTTCAAAAACCCGATCAGGGCGCTAGCGCTTCCACGATTTCTTTGCTATCTATAAATATCAC
>NC_049995.1:18223274-18224349 GCF_000003815.2 Branchiostoma floridae
TGTAGGATTGATAGGAATGAAGTGGTCCTTAGTTTGGTCCTTGAGATTTTGTAAGGACAGGTGAAGTTTGGACCACAGTACTATGGCAGAAGCCAGTTAATTGCAGAACGGATAAACGCACACTTCTGTTATCTGCACGGAATACCAAACCCCAAACCGGAGCGGTGTAGCTGGATAACTTCGCATAATTGCACCCGCTTGATAGTTGCACGAAAACTACCGGCCAAGTGGCCGTGCAATTAAGCGGCTTCTACTGTAGTCTTGTGTTAAACCTACTTGGTGGACAACAGAAGCGGACTTCGTAGTCTAGGCATCGCTGGTCCCTCTGGTCAACGCTCCTGCAGGCGAAGCCGTTCGTCGTGTCGTAGTAGACGAAGGTTTCCCCGGTGAGAGAGGCCTCCAGGCCGGTAGCGATGACGCGGGCGTGCACGTCTGTAGGCCGGGGACAGATCTGTCCGGGGTTCTCCGTGCGGAGGTTGACCAGGCTTTCCCAGTCGCCGGTTGCACTCGGGTTGTCGCGGTCAAACCAGGGCGTCCAGTTGTCGCACGTACCTGAAGGGTGAGGAATGCAGAGGGTTCCTATCCAGGACTAAACATATGTTGATATTGCGGTCAAGCGCTCTAACTTAGCGAGGTTGAACCGCTGCGTCGAATTGTGTTTTTTACCATAGCGGCAGATGCCAAGCATGGCTGTTCAATTTTTCACCAAAAAGCAAACATTATCAGATATACAATGCCACAAACGATAAATTGGACAAGATGGAGAAACTGAAGAAGAAAATAACACTACTATTATGGAGTGACATATAACGTCCCTTTTTTGTCCCTTGCCAGTCACCTCAGAGGTATTTCCAGTCTACATGATGGCAATGACATTGCAACTTACTTAGTTTAGTAGTGAGGATTGTTCTGTTCACGGTACTCACGAGGGCAGCAGAAGCGGACTTCATAGTCCAGACACGTGTTGTCCGGCTGGTCCTCCTTTTTGCACACGAACCCGGTGGTGACGTCATAGAACGCGAAGACCTCCCTGTCAGAAACGCGTCCTGTCCGTGCACCTGACGCGAACGGTACC
>NC_049995.1:18224449-18230554 GCF_000003815.2 Branchiostoma floridae
ATTGACGGATGGGGCCTCTTCTTCCCTAAAGAATTCCACACTTCGGTGTGAGGCTAAAAAGCGCTATACTTCGAGCACGTTAAGGGAACAACAACACTTATGGAAAAAACAGTAGAGTCCTTTTTGGTGTGATAGGATCACTCTTACAGCACAACCTTGTGGCTAAAGACACTTTACCGGTGATAAACAACACACTAACAGACAGATGTTGGTGTCGGTGGGTGCGCGCTAGATCTGAAGTGAATTTTGACCTACAATCGAAGATCCTACCCAGCACGACACAAGGACACAAACAAGCAAACAAACAAAAAACGGACAGACCTGGATGTTGGAGGCTTCGCGGCAGATCTGGCCGAGATTCTCCGGACGGAGACCCTACCTTTTACGACACAAACAAACAAACAAACAAGCAAACAAATAAACAGACAGACCTGGATGTCGGTTTATTCGCGGCAGATCCGGCTGGAGGTCTCCGGACGGAAACCATACCCATTACGACACAACAAAAAGCTAACAAACAAACAAACAAACAAACAAACAAACCTCTATGTCGGTAGGCTCGCGGCAGATCTGGCCGGGGTTCTCCGGACGGAGGTGAGACAGCACCTCCCAGTCTCCGGTGGCCGAGGGGTTGTCACGGTCAAACCAGGGAGTCCAGTTGGGGCATGCTGGGTATTGGAGACAAAAAGAAGATATTGTTCAAAGTTTCCCTCTACTTTACAACTTTACATTCCTGCAGATCCATATACATTACATGAACCGTTACATGCTTGTGCAGTACCAAGGTCATACACCAGGCGGCTCAAAATCAACCTAAGCCTTCGTCTTTCTCAACCCTTATCATCCACATACCAGATATCATCCATTCATAGGTTCTAAATAGCCAGAAAACACATCACACACACACATACACACACACAAACAAACATGAAAAAACAATGCCTCCATTTTTCATGGACAATTACGATGGCAGAAAATGGCACTTACGTGGACAGCAGAAGCGAACTTCATACTCCAAGCACATCCCGTCGTCCTGCTCCTCGTTAATGCAGGCGAAACCTGTTGTGGTGTCGTACCAGTGGATAGACTCCCCTGCAAGGGACGCCTCCACCTGAAACACATGTGACGTCTTTAAAGTATTGTACACGAACTTCTTGGTTATATAGATGTGAAAAATTTTACTGCAATATTTTTATATAACATATAACATATAACATAATGAACTTGATTCTAGAACAATTTCTGTTTTGACAACAACTATTGTAAAGAATCCGCAATTCTACTAGTCTGTGTAACGCAAACTCCACTGTCCGGGGCTGTAACTGGCCCCTTCTAGGGGGCCGGCAGATGTTGGGCGGGCTGCTGTAAGCGAGATTTAATCAGGCTACAGTTCAACCAACACGTTACAAGAGATGTTTAACCTTATTAACCTATTCATAACCATCATCCTCATCACCTGCGTGCTGATGACGCGCGCGTGCACGGCTGTAGGGCTGAAGCAGATCCGGCCCGGGTTCTCCTTCCGCAGCGGGGTCAGGGTTTCCCAGTCGCCGGTGGCGGAGGGGTTGTCCCGGTCAAACCAGGGCGTCCAGGACCCGGCAGGGCAGTCCGGAACTGCAAACAAGTCACACATGAGTCACACATGAGTCACACATGAGTCACGGTCGAGTCAGGGCAGTCTGGAACTGTAAACAGGCCACACATGAGTCACACATGAGTCACACATGAGTCACGGCCGAACCAAGGCGTCTGGAACTGTAAACAAGTCACACATAAGTCACACATGAGTTACACATGCGTCACAAATGAGTCAGAAGGGTTGTTACGGTCGTATCAGGGCGTCCAGGACCCGGCAGGACAATCTGGAACTGTAAGGCAGGTCAGAGTTGAAAAAAAATGTGTCGCGGGCAGTCTGAAACTGAAAAAAAAGTCACACATGAGTCACAGTCGAACTGTACACACGTCACACATGAGTCACAGTGAAACCATAGCAACATCTCGCTTTGTGTAAAACTGTGTACATAAAATGGTACATACCGACATCCGGGCAGCAGAAGCGGACTTCATAGTCCAGGCACATGCCGTTCTTCTGGTCTTCCTTCCTACTCACGAAGCCGATGGTGGCGTCATAAAAGACGAAGTTCTCCCCCGTGGCCAGCGCGTCCTGCCCCGTACCGACGACGCGAGCCTGGATAGCGGTGGGCGCGTCACAAATCCGGCTCGGGAAATCCTGTTGGAGGTCGGATAGGGTCTCCCAGTCACCGGTCCCGGAGGGGTCATCTCGGTCCAGCCAGTCCGTCCAGCTGGTGCACTGTACTGTGGTCAGCAAACAAGTCTCAGTGTTTCAGTCAATGTCACTCAGTACGTCGCTAAACAATTACTACTGGCATACGAAAAACAAAGACAACTAGACTTCCAGGGGATAATAGCTTCGCCAAATGATATTAAATCTTTCAAGTGAGGTATTTCCTCGTAAATATATTCTATGGTCCACTTTTGCATGAATTTACTCCGCTGGTCACATTTAGATCCCAAATAAGACATATCGTTTAAATTATGAAACCATGTCTTAAGAAAGAAAGTTATTGTTGTGTCTCTTAACTTTCGTCGTTAAATATAAAAGTTAACTTTTATATTTTACTTAGCACCTTAAATTATGACGATCAGTCAACATATTCTTCATTTATTCCCATTTGAAGTTTGAAAAGTATCCGTTCCTTTTAGTTAAGAAAAACCTGTGTGGGGCCGAAAATTCTAGCTGTATGATAGGACTTACCGATCGGTTTGATGGGAACGCACTTGGCGTTACATCCGCCGCAGTTGTTGGTCCTACGGGAATAGAAAGTGGACGTTGATGACAATTCAACCTGACTAACCAGCGTCAACAATGGTACTATCAAATGGTACTATTAAATCCTTATAATATGTGGATTTTAAAATCAGAGAAAGAAAAACGTGTTACTTACACACACTCCGTTCCCGCCGAGCACCGGACAAGGGTGCACGGGTTATCCACGCAGGGTACCAGCCGCTGTCCGTCAACACACTCCGAGATGATAACGTCTACACAGAAAATAGAGAAAGGAAGATACTACAGGTAAAACCAAGGGTGTTTATATTTGTTGTACATAAATCAGTGCTTAAAGCCTTAAGCCTGCGTCATGATTCAAGCGAATGCCGGTTGAATTCCTAGATCGCCGAATTTCAAAATCGCCCGACCGTCGTCCGTATTTTTCGCTGAAAATCTGCCCCGTCACAAATTTGACTGGGCTCCATGAATCATTCCGAAAAGATTAGTTTTATTTTTTATCTATTCTATTTCCAGCTGACATCATACGGAGGCTAGACTTCCAAAGGATAAGCCTTAGTACTCGCCAGGACGAAAAAAAATACCTATTTAGAGCTCGCTTAAACGTCAGCCGAGCTCAGATCTTGATTTGTGACGGGGACTTCACAAAGACTGGCTGGCACCCACCAGGAAAAGCAGGTTTAAAATAGACATGTCATGCCATGTTAAGTTTTTTTTGTGTCAAGGGAATCAATTAAGACACTTGGGTCACGTTTTACTCAGGACAGAATCACAACATGTAAGAAATCTTACAGAAAACACAGCGCTGTAGAGGCAGGACTGACCTGGTTTTGTCGGGACGCACTCGGCGTTACACCCACCACAGTAGTTGTTTCTGTAGCAGCAGAGGTGACATTAATGCCTATTCAAACCTAAAAAAACAGCTCCAAAGGTAAAATGAATAACAAAGAGAGACGGGGGCGCCATAGCCACCCTGCAACTTATGATCCACTGCTTAAAGAATGACTATCTACATATCGCGACCTTACTTGAGTTGTCCATTCCCTGACAAAGATTGGAGCTGATCAGTAGAAAATTCGGATGTAAGTCCAATATGTTGTGTTGCAAAATGGAAAGTTACAGTTCAACTTTATTCAGAGTAAAAAAAAAACATTCAGTATGTAGTAAAGTACGCGTATGTAAACCGGCGTCAAAAATGCTACTGAATATCGGCGTCAAACACTTGATAAACAGAAACATGCCACAACCAGCGAAGAAGATGATGGTACTTACACACAATTCATTCCAACCGGGCACAAAACAGTTCTGCAAGGCTCCGTAATGCAGTTCACAGGGGCGGTTCCATCAGGACACATTTTCATATCTAATTAGAGAGTGAAGTTAATGAAATAGATTTGTCACATATCAGACGCATACTGACTTCATATATTGTAGTGCTTTGTTTTAACTTTTAGGAATGTAATTTTACATTTGCGTAATTAGATAGGAAAACAAGTGTGCGGATTTTACTATGCAGGTGTTTGTATGTGTATTCCTCAGTGCATTATAAGCTGCTATGCAGGCGTACATACACAGGTCCGCCAACAGCCGGAAGAACCACATTTACAGTAAATATCGCACGGATGGCTGCGAGTTTTTTCCCAAATCATAAAAAACAAAGGTTTTTAAAGAATAATAATCATACATTATAGCTTAGTTAGCTGTTATATCCATGAGTATGTTGCATATATTAATATATGCACACATAACGAAGGAAGATATGTTCAAATATCTCATGTCATCATCTGACCACAATATACTGGAAAATCTCTGTAAGTTCATCTTCAAATGTTTTAGGAAGAGAGAAGATGCATGTAAACTATAGTATATGTATAACTTTGCGTTTACTACCTTTTGTACCAAACTGACTGCATTTAGCCCCAATGGGGCATGAATATGCAATAAACTTCATTGTCATTGTCATTATATTGTTGCCCTAATTACAGAAATCAACTTGAAGGCTTTCTCGATGAGGCTTTGATGCCACGACTTTTTCCCGGTGGACTGCCTGATAAGGCCGGGGTACTTCTCGGTCTTGTCACGATTAGCTCACGGCGTCTGTCTGTCCCGGGGGGATTTCAGCTTTTGAGTTTATAAAAAGGAAAATCAGGAGCCCGGCCGTGCTCAAAAATAGTCTCGCGCGATGACCTAGGGATGTATTTCAGTTGAGAATACCATATAGAGCTCGCAGACTCGTCGACCGATCGACTTCCGTGCAGTGTGACCGGGTTTAACCTTAAGGCGTTGGTGGTTATGGAGTCGATAGCTACTATTATGGCTGGTTGGGTCGGGGCAGAATATATAATGCTTCATCGGTTTAAACATGTGAATGCAATAGTTAATGCATGTAACACTCTGAAGGAACTAAACCTCACACCTTGCACAAATGTTGATTTATTATGGGAGACTTGTGGTTACACAGATATAACTTGATTTGCATAAGCCTAAATCCGACTAGTGACTTGTAATAATGAATCATCCCTGCCAAAGTTGACTGTCAGCAAGGAGACGATGTTTGCTGGTCGAAAGCAAACATTCATAGACACACACACACATTCACACACACACAAAATGAAGCAAATGTTCTACCTTCGGACTTCCTGCAGTTCGGGTACGGTCCGGGAGGGGAGAACTGCCCGTTGACGCATACGTACTCCGCTGCTGGCGGGGAATCGAACTCATAACCTTCCATACATGCGGGGTAGCACCGCTCCGTACCTGTGTTGTCCGTCTGGCAGTGGTACGAGCCCCAGATGGGTGGAGGGATCTTCTCACATTCCTGAACCGCTGGAAAGACGATTTGAAAGTTTAGAACTACATGTGCAGTAACTAATACATACGTACAAGATCGATCTGATGGTTCAATTTCTGCATCTAAACATGATCATTCTTCAACAAGCAATGGTGACAAGTCGCCTAATTCTTTTAACGGAAAATACCGATATATCGCAAATTGTTTCTGTTCTCTTCTTAGTCTACGCTCCAAGAAAGATCACAAATCCACAGAGACATGCACACAAACACACATCCGCGGACACGCACACATATAAAAAAACACGTAGAATCGCACACGCTAACATTTACACAGAGAGAGAGAGAAAGAAAGAGAGTCAATTGTATTACCATTATTGCATAGACTTGAGTCTCGACAAAATATGTAGTTTATTGTATTCATATGTCTCCAAGTAACCTATATATCTCTCAATATGAAGCCTCTAGCTAATCCTAGAAGGAATTGTTTACGCCGCGACATGTAG
>NC_049995.1:18230654-18234593 GCF_000003815.2 Branchiostoma floridae
TCTTCACTCGTTAAACTATGAATGTATGAAATTATGAATATGTATGTATGTATGGAATAAACACCTCGGACATGCCCACCAGCTGCCGGAACAAGCACGTTTACTTTAAACCTCACACTGATGGCTGCACGCTCACACCAATCATAAAAATTAAGGTATCCACATAAAAAGAATGATTGTAGACTAGGGCTGGGTACCGGTATAGAAAATTCAGGTCCAGGTCCGGTTCAGGTCCAGAGGATCAGGTCCAGGTCCGGTTCAGGTCCAGAGGATTGGGTTCAGGTCCAGACCTGAACCTGGACCTGATTCAGTATGTGACAACTAATGTGAAAGGACGATACTCAAAACAATGGCCCATTTTGCTGCAAAAGATCTGTTTTGTGTAGTATTTGACTCCCAGTGGCGTTTTGATATCCTACAAGGCTAACAGCCTCTGTACGATTGACAATAGAAATGACTTTAGACTCTACTCTGCTTCGCTCTTGTTATTTTCTTCGACCGGTAAGCCACAAAACGTGTGAATTCCTCATCATATAATATGTTCATTTTCCAATAGGTCCAACATCCGGTCTACCAGATTTTTTCAGGTCCGGTTTTTCCGGACCGGTCCAATGAGAAAAAAACGGTTCTGTTCCGGTACACCTTAACGGGACCCAACAATATTGTAAACTGTAGCTTCATGAACTTAAACATATTGTTGCCCGAGTTACAGAAGGCTTTATCGGCCGGATGGGGGGGGGGGGGGGGGGTACTTCTCAGTGTGTTTTCGCTTGGTCAAAGCGTCTATCTCCCCAGGGTTATTTTTTTCTAAATCTGGGGAGCCGTCCGTGCTCAAAACTAGTCCGGTAGCCTCAGGGTCCATGGGGGCACGTCTGGGGCACGTAGGGGGTACGCAGGTGACACGTCTGGGGCACGTAGGGGGTACGCAGGTAACACGTCTGGGGCATGTAGGGGGTACGCAGGTGACACGTCTGGGGCACGTAGGGGGTACGCAGGTGACACGTCTGGGGCACGTAGGGGGTACGCAGGTGACACGTCTGGGGCACGTAGGGGGCACGTCTGGGGCACGTAGGGGGTACGCAGGTGACACGTCTGGGGCACGTAGGGGGTACGCAGGTGACACGTCTGGGGCACGTAGGGGGCATGCCGGAAAGTGCATAAAAGCTCACAACCTATACCCGGCCGCGACGGGACCCCTTTTCCAATCGTGTCATATAACATAAGACTAAGGCGAACATCTTTGCACAGAATCTGAATCACAAAAACAAGGCTTTGTCTTGCGATTTCAAACATGAGATGGTCAGAACGTACCTTCAACAACAACAACAACAAACAAACAAACAAACGTACCTCCCTCCGCGGCTGACCCGTGGATAACGCCGAGCACCACAGCGGCGGCCAGCAGCAATCTCCCCAGCATGTCTGTCGTGTGGGAGTCTGTGCATGTAAAAAAAAACCGGATAGTTCCATACCATTTTATAAGGCCAGGAGGACAATAGATTTTACTGTGCCTAGGCATTGGAAGGTGAAACACCTACCCACAAACTTTTACCTCCCCAACCGAAATCACGTACCCATTTTTACACATGTGTGGAGTGTGGAGTGGAAGGGCACGCGATTGTTATTGTGACAAGAGTCATTTTCATGACGGGACATTTCGGCAAAAAAAAAGAGAGAGAAAAGGGGATTTGTGAGTTTTGTTTCGAAGATTATTTGTACATGTAAACAATGTATGTCAAACGTGGTGGAAGACGAAACACATTTTATGTCAAACTGCTCTCTCTATAATCACGAAAGAACAGAGCTGTCTAAAGAGGCCATCAAATTCCACCCAAACTTCCCCACATTCACGGACAAAAAGAAAACAGTTCTCCTTCTAACGTCACAAAACCCACACATAATAAAAAAGGTGGGATCTTTCGTCTTCCACTGTCTTAAAAAAAGGAGTCGAACCCAATAACCCAGGATCTAGAGTTAGCTTTCAATAGCTTTATATTAGAGTAGACACTTGTGACATTGTTTTTACACTGCTTGAATCTTTTATGTTACCTGCAATTAGCCCACGGGCAAGAATTTGCAATAAAACTTTCAAAACTGTATTGTACGTGAAACATGATTTGCCTTCTGAGTCCCTCTGAAAGTAGTGTGGTAGTTACTAATGGAAACAACAGCGACGCGAATCAACTCGACAAGAAGCACACGAAATGCACTCAAAACTACAAGCTTCTTCTGCCACGTACATCATCATTAATCGTAATGTGAAAACATGCCTAATATTAGGAGAAAACTCAGGTAACAACACAGGTAGTCGGAACACCTTAAACTAGCCGTGCGCAGAGCTCACAGCCGCCTTAACATGTATACAGAGTTCTGTTGGTCCGTCTCAAAAATAATATCATAAATTATCATTGAACATTACATAGATGTTACATACAGCAATTCAATAGTGACAACATTATTTACCGTCAATCACACCCAGGCAAGAGTAGGAACAGTTCACAGTCCAGTCTTCTCCGAACCCGCTCTAATCTGCTTCTCTCCGAAGTGCGGCTGTCTAACGAAGTCCCCGGTGAAGTGTGCGGGCGGGTCCGGTAAGAGCCGTGATGTGGCGGGATTCTGGACTCTTCCCATTGGTCCACGTCAGCACCGACGTCACTTATCAGTTCCCACTATCAGGTGACATCATTCCACCAGGCGTGGCGAACCCGACTTGTACCGTGATGGTTTTTCTCTTCATATGGTGTTGTCAGTAAACAACGATGTGAGCATGACGGGCAATAAAAGCCTTTGTAAAAGCTTTGTACCCACCTGAGAAGCCATCAAACGATAACCCACCTGTTCGATTCTGACCCGGTCTGTTTTCTCATAATAAAATATTGTTTTAACAACCACAACGTTTGTCTTTGAATACAAGCAGAACAAAGACTTTATTTTATTGTTGTGTTGTGGTTCAGAGTTCAATGTAAATATCAGAGACCATCGATCTGCCTCAGAATAGTCCAGAAGTAAGAAAGAGAAAACATCATCACCCTTGTTTCGTCTCTCAACTTTGATGTCCGCAAACATGAGTCAGACAGAGCAACAGGAGATATTTTTGTCGTGTGTCTGAAGTTGGCAGGGGAGGGGGAAATAATGAACATGATTATTCCCTTAATAAGGAACATCTCAGTGATGTCAATTGTTCAATTGTGTGCGTGTTTGTCCTCTCCAAGCAGAGGTCGAATCGCACAGATATAGTAGTCAAAAAAATTACACCGGCGCTATTCCTAGGAATACTCTACTACAACTACATCTGCGCGATTCGACCTCTGCTTGGAGAGTACTTGTTTGCACGAGCGCATTTATGTATATGTGTGAATGGGGGATGAGTTATGTGTACCTGAGTAAGAGTATGTGTGTGTGAAAGAGAGTGTTAATGTGTGCGCGTATCCGTGCGTGTGCCTATGTACGTGTGTGTGTATGTGGGTTGGTGGCTGCAGTAGTGGCAATTTTCTCATAAAGACATCCATGTGCAGGGGACAGTTTATTACGAGTCAAGCCACAGTACGCGAGTACGAAACATAGGCCGGAAATTTTTGTCGTGTGAATCGGCCCATAGTCTTATGCCAGTTTTGCCGTACTGATAAGGTCGATCTGAAACCCCGCCCCGGTCTCCCTGCTTTGCCTTCGCGAATCGTACAGCAGAATAACAATATTCGACGAAAATTATTACATTAAGCAAAATCCACGTATAAAGGTGACATCGTTGTATTACATTATCAGTGTTCTGGTAGCTGTGATGTTGGTAGTACTGGTCCCGGGGTCAATCCCCTGTCACACATTTAAGTAAATAATGACTTTCACACATTCATTGCCGGAAATTTGCTCTATTTTAGAATATTCGAGGGTATTTTTCACCTTAAAATCTACCCTATCATTATAGAAAAATGCTAACACTTA
>NC_049995.1:18235603-18249798 GCF_000003815.2 Branchiostoma floridae
ACTTTCATTGTAGTAGCATCTCTTCTATAAATATCTTACATTTTTTCAACTTTAAATCTACCCTATCGATGTTCGAGGGTTGTATTTCAGCTGAGAATATCATACAGATCTTGCACACACAATAAAACAAAACAGTCACAATTTTTGAATTCCACCATTTATTTCATATTTCCTGGTTACATGTTCGTATAATCTTCACATCTATTTTCATTAGTGATTTAATATTAGTTCTAAAGCTTTATTATTATTTTTACCGAGTTTGCTCAATGCAAGGCCACATAGCCCACTCCTCAGTGCTGACTGTGTAGCAGCATCTCTCCTCTCTAAGTCAGAGTGTAGGAGCATCTCTCCTCTATAAGTCAGCAACATCAAGCTGAAGCAAACTAGACAGACGCAATAGTCTAAGTATGGGTTACGACAGCTGCTTGAGATAATTCTCTACCGGCCGCGTGGCGCGTTGGTACACCCGATCCCTCGATCTCGGAAGTTAAGCAACGCGACGGTCCGGACAGTGCTTGGATGGGGGACCAACCAAGGACGTCCGGATTGCTGTAGCCTCACGAAGTTTTCCACGAAATCGTCTTCCGGGAGGGACGTAAAACGGGGGTCCCGTGCTCGAGGAGGTGCCTCGACCACGTTAAACAGCCTCATTACTCATACTGGGTACCTACTGGCTGGCAAAATACACCAGATGATTATATCACTTGCAAGCACTTAAAGGACATTTTTTTAAAGATTTCTTCATGGCATCATGGCGGATCACGTCATCACTTGCATCTTAATGACTAAAACTTTAACATTACTTCTGGACGCACCAGCCTAATTATGCAAATACTAAAGGGTTGTGGGAACCTTGCGTACCTTGTAGATCTGCGATAGTTGGTGGTTGCCTTTGGGGGATGATTTCTTTTCCCTCCGAACTTACAGATTGTGATCATACTAATGGTAATAATTAAATATGACATATGTGAACTTTAAAAATCATGTAGAGTCCTATTTCTTTTGCATTCTCTCGTGGTTTGCTCACCTTAATAATAGTCACATATTATGCCATTTCACATCTTTGATTTAGTAAATCCTATGTTCTGATGCATGCTCCATAGTATTTTCATTAACTATGAATACTATGAATATTCTGCAATGGGTAAGATGATAATCAGCTTTGCCATTCTAAGAAAATCTCCACAAGATGGATATATCCAGCGCCTGTTTCTAATCATCCGTATGCCATACATTGTACCTGATGCAATCGTTGTGCAATACACTTGACTTTACTGTATCTGATCAACATTAAAATGACGTCCAGTAGTTTCACCAAGCGTCAATGCTATACTGAAAGCGTGATTATACCAATGCCCGTGATCACCCTATCGTAACATCTTCCTAGGTCAGCATCAATTCAATTTCAAAGGTAATTTACGTTCTCTGTCTAAAATCTTTCACGCCTTCGGCAACAATAGAACCTTGCTAATTGGTGAATATGTGGACTATTTTGTATTCGATACCCTATCATTGATGGTGACTTCTAATCGTCAGGCAGGTTTAGGGGAAGAGGACATAACGTTTTCGATTGCAACATGATTGCTGACACACTAGCCCAAATAAGCAATAGCAGGATAGTTATAAACCGTTCAGGTCCCCCCTCACATCTGCTTGTAGATCCCTTTCTTTGGTAACCAGTCTCTGGTCGCAGCATCACGGCGGTTACGTCACCAGGCTGTCTTTAACCTGCAGAGAGAAAATGAAAACTTGCTTTATACAAAAAAAAACTGTAATTAACTAGCCCGGTCATAGAATTACTAATACATCGTGATAGTCACGTAAGCTAAGCTGCTTTAGAACATGAACAAATATGACAAGAATCACGACAGCCATGGTTTACTAAAGGTGACAACTTGGCATGTGTTTTCAATGACACCCCCCCCCCCCCCAAAAAAAGACGAATCAAAGACAGTATCTTGGCATGTGTGTTTTAAGATGTAACTGTGATAAGTCTAACAGAAGACAGCGTCTTGGGAAGTGTGTTCTAAGATGTGACTAAGAGAAGACTTACCGAAGTCAGCATCCTGGGAAGTAGTTCTAAGATCTTACTAAAGCAAGGCTTATTAAAGACGACATCTTGGGAAGCAGATCTAGGATGCGACGAGGACAAGACGTACCGAAGACAACATCTTCCGAAGAAGTTCTAAGATCTGACTAAAGCAAGGCTTATCAAAGACAACATCTTGGGAAGCAGTTCTAAGATGTGACTAAGAGAAGACTTACCGAAGACAGAGTCTTGAGAAGTTCGTTCTAAGATGGAACTGGGACAAGACTTACCGAAGACAGGGTCTTGGGAAGTAGTTCTAAGATGTGACTAAGGCATGACTTACCGAAGACAACATCTTGGGAAGTAGTTCTAAGATGTAACTAGGACAAGACTTACCGAAGACAGGGTCTTGAGAGGTGTGTTCTAAGATGTGACTAAGAGAAGACTTACCGAGACAACATCTTGGGAAGTAGTTCTAAGATGTGACTTGGACAAGACTTACCGGATAACATCTCGGGAAGTAGTATAATATGTGACTAGGACAAGACTTACCGACGACAGCGTCTTGAGAAGTGTGTTCTAAGACTTACCGCGGCCGCGGACAGGGTCTTGGCAGGTGTGCCCGCAACCATTAGAGCAGCAGAGCTGTCCAGTCGGACAGTCGGAGTTGCTGCTACACGCCTCCACACAGATGCCGATCTGGCCGCTTACATCTGGGCACTGACCTACACCTGGGCAACATTAGAACACAATCTGGTCTCACACCTGTGTTTTAGCTGCAGATAACAGTCGTTTATATTCTCGTTGGACATCAATATCTACAACATACTTGTATCAACATTCATCAATAAAGAAAAAAATATTACAAAAAGGCGACAAGTCTCAAGATTGACTGTGCCGTAAAAAAGAGACCTTACAATCACATGTAACTTTTGACGCCACTAAAAATCACGAAAGATATTGGCTAGCTGCAGTCTGAAAGTTTTAACGCCTGACCGTTTCAAAGCTCATATCCAGTTACCGAGTAACTGCTATTTGGCGTGTAAGGAGAAATCTTACCCTTTATACGGCAGCACACTGCCCATCGGTCGGTCGCGTCGATCTCGCAGTACATAGAAGGGGGGCATGGCCGGCCGCCTCGTCCGCAGTAGTAGTTAGGCAGATAACGGCCTCCGTTTGGACATGAGGGGTCTGTGGCTGTGGAGACATAAAAGTGATAGTTAGGCAGAAAGGGTCTCCTGATGGGCAGTATGGATCTGTGGAGACATAACAGTAGTAGTTAGGCAGCTGAGGGTCTCCGGACGGACAGTAGGATTCTGTGAAGACATAACTGTAGTAGTTAGGCAGATAACGGCCTCCGTTTGGACATGAGGGGTCTGCAGTGTCTGTGGAGACATAACAGTGATTGTTAGGCAGACAGGGTCTTCTGATGGACAGTAGGGGTCTGTGGAGGCATAACAGTAGTAGTTAGGCAGAAAAGAGTCTCCTGGTGGGCAGCAGCGTTCTGTGGAGACATGACAGTAGCTGTTAGGCAGAAAGGGTCTCCGGATGGATAGTAGGGGTCTGTGGAGACATAAAAGTAGTAGTTAGGCACGTAAGGGTCTCCGGATGGACAGCAGCGTTCTGTGGAGACATGACAGTAGTTGTTAGTCAGAAAGGGTCTCCGGATGTACAGTAGATGTACAGTAGAGGTCTGTGAAGACATAAAAGTAGTAGTTAGGCAAGTGAGGGTCTCCGGATGGACAGTAGAGGTCTGTGGAGACATAACAGTAGTAGTTAGGCAGGTAAGGGTCTCCGGACGGACAGTGAGGTTCTGTGGAGACCAGGGTTGTAGCCAGCCCGAAATCATTTTCCGTCCCCCCACTTTTGACTGAAAATCCTATCGAGCGCCGTAGGCGCGAGATGTCGCGCCAAAGGCGCGACGTTCCTAGGGGGGTCCGGGGGCATGCTCCCCCCGAAAATTTTGAAATCTAGACCCTCTGAAACGCTATTTCCAGCATTTTGAGCTGTTTTGGTAAAAGAAATTACACGAGGGTTTTACGCTGGATTTTATATAGGAAAGGGTCTGATGCTACCGCCACCGCAGTGATCGCACAGATTGCTGTTATGAGGGTAAGATTGTAAGCGTGTTACACAGCTGCACTTCTATATTGTATAGAATTTGCACAGAAAAGAAACAGCACGTTTAGTACAACACCGGCCGTTTGCGTCTTACTTAGTTAAGTCGTAACAAAGTTCACGTCGATTCCTACCGTCGCCGATGAGAGAAACCGTCGACTAACACAACACACTTCATCTGTCAGTTCATCTGAACGAGGTAAGTAGCATTTTAACACTTTACAAAGATTGGAAACATAGACGGCGAGTCGGCGAGCATGTACAACGAATCACTTGAAAGTTGAAAGAATCACCCACGGTTTGATCCGGCGCGGTCCTATTATAGCGGGGTGGGATCCCTCCAAGGAACAGCCAGATTTTCCCGGGAATCTCCTTATATGGGGAGCGGGGTTGGTCACATAGGCTCTTACTATTAGTTGCGTCATTTCTTTTTCAGCGCGGAAAATAAAATAAATTATCTCTGACACATTTCTAGAGCAAGGGCGGGGCGCGTCCCCAAAGTTCCTGTTCTAAATTTGAAGCTCTTTGGTTCGGCAACGTAAAGTACAAACCATCGTAAGTTTGTATGTAAAACCCGGGCATTTCCTTTCGGGGCCGGGACTTTCGGGACAGTCGGCTTCCTTGTTGCAAAGGCAGTGCACCTTTTCGCCGACTTCATCAAAGGCCGCGGCTGTTGGTTAGAGTTTCAAACAGTCGTGTGACAGTTGACAGCGAACTTCGTATGCTACGTGATTATTCCTTGCACTTTCTCACAGCGGTGCTTCTACAAAATATTTATCAGACTGTAACCCACATGTTTTATAGAATAGAATCTGACGCGGAACAATGGTTTCGCCGGGTATTTTTCTTGAAACATGTCCGTTGGAATATCGTCTGACAGCAAAGCGGCAACTTAGGGATGTAAGACCGTCAACAACAGTCGCACGGCGGCTAACGGCGCATCGAAGATACTAGCGCTATAAATAAGCGCTTCAACTTCGGATGGCAAACCGGACAATAGTTAACGTTACTGTTGAGCTAAGTAAAGTTTGTTGATTACGTGTTTTTAGTTGACTTTGACGCTTTGACTTGAAATATTGTTATGTCAAACTAAAAAGAAGTTAAGTGACTGCTACTATTATCGTAGATATGGCCCTAAAAACCTGATAAAATAAGCCTTCTGAATAGCCTGAAATGCGGACCCCTGCCCCGGCGCTGTGAAAAAATCCTTTAAATTTTTGGAGATCTTTGCAAGATTTTTAGTTTTTGTTGTATCTTTACATATCGATTTTCTCCGTCACAGAGGACGGAATGGGCAAAATATTTTTCCGTCCCCAGCTGCAAAATTCCGTCAAAGGACGGAAGGACGGGCGCTGGCTACAACCCTGGTGGAGACATAACAATAGTAGTTAGGCAGGCAAAGGTCTCCGGATGGACAGTAGTGTTCTATGGAGATGTAAATGTCTAGTACAGTAAAGAATCATAAAATGTATGAAATGTTACAGAAGAAAAGATCACTGTAGAAGCAAGACTAACCTCCTGGATTTATCGGGATACACTCGGCGTTACACCCGCCACAGTAGTCGTTCCTGTAGTGGTAAAGAATGCGTTAATACCAAACAAAACCTAAAAATATAGCTCCAAAGTAAACAAGAATAGCAAAGATGGAGGGCACCATAGACTTTCTGCAACTTATGATCCACTGCTCACAGAGTTACGTGTGTTTATCTACATAACGTGACGTCACAGACGTTTTGGATGGTTCTTTCCTTGACAAAGACTAGAGCTGATTAGCCGAAAATTCGGGTGTAATTCCAATATTTTGTGTTGCAAATTGAAAATTACAATTTAACTCAGTTTTCCAGAGTGAAATAAAAGCATTCAGGATGTACTTATATGGAAACGAAGTGCCATTGACGATGGCCGTCATGCACGTTGTGAAGCACACTTGATAAACAGGATCATGTTACAAATGTGTTCCGTTACATAATGTCTACATACTGGAGAAGATCTGTCAATTTGTTTTCACAAGTTTTAAAAAGAGAGAAGAGACTCACAGTCTGTAGACGCTGTAGATGATATGAAATGTAATCACTTTATACCCATACTTAAGATATACAACACAATGTATGCATTTAGCCCATGTTGGGTAAGAATATGCAATAAAGATCATTGTCATTGTTACTACTAGAGAGAAGCGTGATGTTATAATTACTTACACACAGTTCGTTCCTACCGGGCACGTAGTATAACTGCACGGCTCCGCGAAGCATTGCACCTCGTGTTGTCCGTTTGGGCACCACGTAATTGTGAGCTCTAATTAGAGAGTATAAAAATGTATTATGATGATAAGTATTATTCATGATGAAATGAAGTAGATTTTTCACATATCAGATGTATGTACTGACTTCATATACCGTATTGCTTTGTTTTAACATTTTAGGAATATAATATTACACATGTGTAATTAAATATGGAAACGAGATGCGCAGTTTTTACAGTCCAGGCGTTTGTATTTGTATTACTCAGTACATCTTTCTATCAGTTGCCATGACAACGCACAATACACAGGTCTGCCAGGCAGCCGGAACAACAGTGTTTACTGTAAAAAGCGCACGGGTGTCTGCGAGTTTTTTTTTTTTTTGCCCGAATCATAAAAATCAACTTTTTTTTAATTAGCATAGTCATAGATTATAGGTTAGTTAGCTGCTTTACTCATGACAATGTTAAACATATTGTTGCCCTAATTACAGAAATCAATGCTTTCTGGGCGGGCTTTAATTTTTTTTTAAGCTGTGCATTTGTCCCGGTAGACTGCCATAAAAAGGCAGGGTACTTCTCTGCCTTGTCACGATTAGACCACGGCGTCTGTATGTCTCAGGGTGATTTCAGCTCGGAGTTTAAGAAAAAGGTAAAGTCAGGGGCCCTACCATGCCCAAAACTAGTCCAGTGGTCACAGATTGCCCCAAAGCGCCACGTATGGGTCACGACCGAAAGTGCAAAACAGAAGCTCGCAACCTACCCGGAGGGGCCCCTTTTTCCAATCGTGCCCATAATGTTAGACTAGGTCAAATATATTTATAAAGAATCTAAATCACAAAAACAAAGTTTGCCCTTGCGATGTTAAACAATGGTCGGAACGCACCTTGGTCCTGTGCGGCGGACCCGTGAATGGTGGCGAGCACCACAGCGACGGTCAACAGTAGTTTCCACAGCATGTCTAGCGTAGTAAACGTGAATGTAGAATAAAGTCACATACTGCTGTAGCGGGTTGTTAAAAACTTTCCCTAGGGCTGAAAGGGAGCTCCGCCTTCTTCACCCCCCCCCCCCCCCTCCATGAAAACATGCCTAGCATTGGGGGACACTAACAAAACAGGCAGTCGGATCACCTGACATATGCAAGAGACTAACACTACGTTCCCTGCCCTGAGCTCACAGCCGGCCCTGCCGTGTGTACAAAGTTCTACTGGTCCGTCTCAGAAAGTGACAGTACCAAAAATTATTGTTACATAGGTGTTACATACAACAACTCAACAGTGACAACATTACTTACTGTTTGATGCACTATGGCAAAAGTAGGGAATAGTTTACAGTACAGTCTCCTCCGAAACCACGGTCCGCTCTCGTGTGTAAGTGCGGCCTGTCCTAGACGAGAGACCCCGGTGAAGTGTGCGGGCGGGTCCGGTAAGAGCCGTGATGTGGCGGGATTCTGGACTCTTCCCATTGGTCCACGTCAGCACCAACGTCACTTATCAGTTACCACTATCAGGTGACATCACAGTCAGACGTGGCGACCTCGACATTTACCGAGATGCATTTCTCTTCACGTGCTGAAGGTAAACAGTGATGTGCGCGTGTCGTGCAATAACAGCCTTTGTAAAAGCTTTGTACCCACCTGAGAAGTCATCAAACTTTAACCTACCTGCCCCCGTCTGTTTTCTCATAATAAAATATTGTTTTAATAACGGCAACGTTTGTCTGAATATAAATAGAACAAAGACTTCTTTTCACTATTGTGTTGTGCTTCAGGGTTCTATATAAACATCATAGAATATTGATCCACCTCAAAATAGACGAAAGACAATATATCGTTGCTTTTATATCGTCTCTCATGTTGTTTCTGCCGCCTTGATGTCCACAAACATGAGTCAGACAGAGCAACAGGAGATATTTTGGTCGTGTGTCTGAATTGGGGGGGGGGGGGTTGGCAATGCAGATATGGATTCCAAAATGAATACATATGAGCCACGTCAACTGTTAAATATTTGTGTGTTTTGTTGTTATGTACAGGTGGATGTATTCGTGTGCAAGGGACGATTCATTAAGAGTCAAGCCACATTCGAGTACGAAACACAGTCTACGACAGTTTTGCCGTCTTTATAAGATCCGGGACCACGCCTGGCCTCTCTGCTTCGGCCTTCGCCTTAGCGATTCGTACACATTCAGACACGCTGCATAAAAACTTGTCAATTAAGCAAAGGGCACAACCCGCCATACGTGCAAATACATGCTGTCTACGTGCCAAAACGTGGGCAATCTTTTGGGATCCGTAAGTGGTAAGTACCGCCTCCGTACGAACTCGTAGGGAATCCGACGGATTTTGGAGCACACAGACAAGCTGTAGAACTTTACATGCAGGCACAACTTTGTGTGCCATCTGGCTGCAAATTCGACCGCAACCAATACCCTCCCCCTAAAGACCCCCCCCCCCCCCGTACGTGCCAATACTGGCGACGCGCCTACCCTGTACAGCCTAAACGTTTTCAGACTTACGTGTCCGGCGTGGACTCCCAAAAAAGGTACGTACAAATTGCACGTACGGCGGGTTGTGCCCGTAGCTTTAAACAATTTGCATGCCTGACTCCTGTTTGGGACGACTTGAAATCTTAAGTGGCACAATGACGTTGTCTACATAAACGTTATATTTGATATCGAATTCTTGAAGTGTTCTTTGGTCTGCTGGATGGCCGCCAGCGATGCCTAAGCGATCAGTAGTCTTTTGCGCATATGCAGTGCTAGAGTCTACCATTATGGCGGGCAGGGGTGTCTCCCGTTGTTATGCATATGCCAAACATCGGCTCATCCGGTACAAATGAGCCGATGTGGCCGCAAATGGGTCAATTACTGTCGTATTGAGGTCACTAAACGCTGTATACAGGCTGCCATTTCAGACCCTTGCGATCTAGCCCCACCTGTTGTAAGCTCCCCGCAATCCAGCCCCTGGCTGCGAAGAGAGAGTAGTCGACTCAAGCAATAACCAACCAATAAAAAAATCACCACAGTAATGTGTATGTTTATTGCAACCACTGGAACGCTTCTGTGCGCTTAACTTTCGTCAGCACGATCGCGCGAGAATAACTGGAATATCTCCCTTTTTTGTACATCAAGACGAAATTAAAATTCCTGTTCTTCTTATTGTACAATATGTAAATCGGCTATACCCCGGACTATATTTCCATACATTTACAAAATGTAAACATTTTTCTGACTTTTATTCACGTCTTTATAGTCTCCGTCGTAGCAACATTTTATTTGTTTATTTCTACTGTTCCTTTGAAACTGGCCTCTCTTTGTAACTGGCCTTTCCTTGTAACTGGCCTTTCTTTGTAATTGACCTCTCTTTGTAACTGGCGTCTCTTTGTAACTATCCCCGATTGGAAAGCTTACAGACGGGAGACATCATAGACTTCCCACTATCGTTGATCAAATGCAAACTTTACGTGTCCAATGTCGCCGTCCTCCGTTTTATTTTTTCAAGTTCAAGTGCTTGTTTAGTTGATTGATTGATACATCAACCAATCAATTGATTGAATGATTGATTGATTTTTTCTATTGTGACACTTCACAATCAAATTGTTACAACTCGAACTCGGTGTGACATTCGGGCCTGTTGCACGAAGTAGCGCAGCTTGGAAAGTCTGCAGTAGTCGTTCGGATTGTAATCCGAAACTTTTGAGACGGGGCGCGGTGTTGACTTTCTGAGTAATATTAACTCTTAGTTATCGAAGTCTCTGTGGCCGACACCTCTGTATAGATACAGATCCTTTGCAAGCAGCTGTACACAATTGTCTTTCCTGGTAAGTGTAAGGAAGTTGTAGTATCCACAATCTGAACCTTTGGAGACGGGGCACGGTATAGACTTCCCTATTAGTAATCGAAGTCTCTGTGATCTACACCTGTATTAGTGCAGATCCGTTGCGCGCAGCTGTAAAAAATTGTCTTTCTGGTAAATCTACGTAGGATCCGTCATCTGAACCTTTGGAGACGGCGGGCACGGTATAGACTTCCCTGTCAGTATTCAAAATCTCTGTGATTGACACCTCCATATAAGTAGTCATCTGTAGCGGGCAGCTGTACAAAGTTGTCTCTCCGTGTCAACCTCAGGAAGTCGTGCGGCTCATAGTCCCACAGGAACTCCACTTCATCCTCATCCTCATCCTGGTCACGTGTGTAGATGACGACATCGCCCTCCTCTTCCGGTTCCGGGTCAGCCCAGGGCTGCTTGTCGCCCGAGCCGAAGAAGAAGTAGAAGATGACGCCGTTTATGTGGACCAGACCGGCGATCAGGAACACGTAGCTCCAGCCTCGGTACCCCTGAAAATAACAGGTACGTAATTACTAGGCTGTATTCATTCTAGATATCTTTGCCAATGCTGTTGTACAAGATTGTAGATGATCCTAGATCAATTTGATTACAAGGCCCTGTGTGTATGTATGCTGAGATAGTTGTCGTGTATAAAATCAACATTTTCAGCATTAAAAATAGTGTTCGGTGGCGTTTTGTCATCCGTTATGCTTTTACGTACTTTTTACGTCGCCTTAAATCGGAGCGTTACATGAGTGCCTTGCGTAAGTTTAAGCATGGCAGTCCGTGATTTGTTCATTCATAATCAGAAGACAGGTACATAGAAAATGGTGTTATCGCTCAAAGTTAGCAAACATGATAATCCTTCTACCGTGTCGATAGCCATACAAACAAACAACAACCAACAAACTTACGTAAGCCGCAGTGATGAGCCACCCCACAGTCAGCGGACTCAGCATGCCTCCCACTGTTCCTATACAGTTACTCAGTCCCATCATGTGAACAAACAAACAAACAAACAAACAAACTTACGTAAGCCGCAGTGAGCCACCCCACAGTCAGCGGACTCAGCATGCCTCCCACTGTTCCTATACAGTTACTCAGTCCCATCATGTGAACAAACAAACAAACAAAGAAACAAACAAACTTACGTAAGCCGCAGTGAGCCACCCCACAGTCAGCGGACTCAGCATGCCTCCCACCGTTCCTATACAGTTACTCAGTCCCATCATGTGAACAAACAAACAAACAAACAAACTTACGTAAGCCGCAGTGAGCCACCCCACAGTCAGCGGACTCAGCATGCCTCCCACCGTTCCTATACAGTTACTTAGTCCCATGAGAATACTGGCGTACCGAGGAGCGACATCAAGGTGGTTAACTGAATAACCTGAAAAAGGCGAAAACAAACATTTCTATTATTTACGAGACAGCTACATCCTGAAGCGATCATGTGAAGATCGTGACTTAAAGACAATTAGAAAACACGGTCAAAAGATTCATTTTGATCGATACATTTCGTTTTCTGTCAACTTGCTCGGCCGCTGTGACGCCACCAAGTACCGCAGCGTCATTGAGATACTAGTACCCACTAAAGTTAGGGCCCGTGCGATAATCGCACGACATATGTACCCGCGCTTTAAGGGAAGGTTTTTGGTACGTTTTGTTTTAATCTTGTCTATGAAATCATGCTTTGTCATGGACAATAGTCATATTGTAAAATCATAGGCTATGCAAAATCTTTTTGTGTCACTGTATGGTCTCTATCTAGTGAAAAATTCACGGGGCGTTACAAAAACAAAAGGTAAGCAAACCGTACATACATAACACATTTTGTATGTCTAATGACTGTCTAATGACCGTCACCTTACCTGAGATGACCACACCTGTGACTCACCTGAGATGGCCATGCCGGCGACTGTTTTTGCACAGTATGCAGCGCGATGACCCCCGGCCCGCCGTTACAGGCCGCGGCACTTACCTGACACCTGTGTCTCACCTGAGATGGTCACACCTGTGTGTGACTCACCTGAGATAGCCATGCCGGCGACTGTAATAGCCACGGTAAGCAGCGCGATGACGCCCGGCCCGCCGTTACAGGCCTGAGCACTTACCTGACACCTGTGACTCACCTGAGAAGACTACACCAGTGATGACTACACCTGTGACTTACCTGAGATGGCCATGCCGGCGACTGTTATAGCCACAGTAAGCAGCGCGATGACCCCCGGCCCGCCGTTACAGGCCGCAGCGATCAGCAGAAACACGCCCTCAGACAGGAACCCTGGGAAGGGATAACAGGGCAAAGGTCATTAACAGATGTGTTTCATTTTCATTTTTCATTTGAAAGTATCACAGTGTAATGTAGTAAATCGTGTACATGAGCATCATTACAACACCAATACAAGGAATACATAGCAATTGACCCACCCTTTACCCCCTGACCTGTACTGACCTCCGCAGTTTAAGAGTTTGCGCATCACGGTGGTGCTCCAGCCCCGTGAGCGGAGCGTGTAAGCTAGCTATCCGCCCATCACCTTTACCCCTCACCCTTAATCCCTGACCTACCATTAACCCCTGTCCTGAACTGACCTCCGCAGTTGGAGAGTTTGCGCATCACCGAAGTGCTCCAGCCCCGTGACCTGAGCGTGTCGGCCAGCTGCCCGCCCAGCACCTTAACCTCTCACCCTTAACCCCTGACCTAACCTTTAACCCCTGTACTGACCTCCACAATTGAAGAGTTTGCGCACTACCGTGGTGCTCCATCCCCGTGACCGGAGCGTGTCGGCCAGCTGCCCGCCCAGCACCGTAACCTCTGACCTAACCTTCACCCCCTGACCTGTACTGACCTCCGCAGTTGAAGAGTTTGCGCACCACCGTGGTGCTCCAGCCCCGTGAGCGGAGCGTGTCGGCCAGCTGCCCGCCCAGCACCACCACCAGCCCCATCAGGAAATGCGGGATGGCAGACAGGTACCCGATCTGCGGGGAGGAGATTCAAAAGGTCAGGATAATCACTGATAACATTTCCTACCAATATATGATAACTACATTTTCATCTGAAAATGTTCGATCTTTAGTATTGCCATGGGTTGTACTTTTGGATCTACTAGCCTCGTTTGTATAGAGCTTTTTCTTGGATTGATATTCAAAGTCCATCTTGTCATTCTACGTTTGGGATGTCGTATAGTGGAGGGTTTGTGATTAGTGTGAGGGCAGTGTGGGGGCAATATGATATTAATATCGGTGTGTGTGAATGCCTGCCCTTGTAGGAGGGTCTGCATGCTCTTTTCCGTAAGGCGTAGGCAGGCCTTTTTAATTCCCGTAATTCGTAGGGTAAGCTATTTTATTTCACGTAATTCGTAGTGAGGATGGAAAATTTACCGTAAAGCGTAGCCAGTGTATTTCACGTAAGGCGTAATCTAGCCTAAAAATTTCACGTAAAGCGTAATTAAGCCTAAAAATTACCCGTAAATCGTAGCTGGCCTCCCAAATTTCGTAAGTCGAAACGTAGTCTACCAGTAAATCTAGTCCTTCAAAACACAGGAAATTGCGTTTCAGAGGATCAAGATTTCAAAATTTCGCCGGACCTCACTTGCGACTCCTTTCACCTTCGGTCATCGACATGGTAAAAATATGGTATATACCCTCAAAAGTCTTCTTTTTTTGCAAATAGAAATGTCATTGAAGTTAGCTTAGTCTGCCAGCAAAATTTGCCCATCAGAATGCAGGAAATATCATTTTAGAGGGTCAAGATTTCAAAATTTCCATGGTCCTCCTTGTGCCGCCTCGCGCCTTTGGAACTCGAAATTCTGAAAATATGTTGGGGATGTGTGTCAACCTCAAAGATCTGTTTTGCTAATAGAAATTTGCCCATCAAAATGCACAAAATATCGTTTTATAGAGGGTCAAGATTTCAAAATTTAGCCGGATCTCCTTTGCCACTCTATTCACCTTCGGTCATCGACTTCGTAAAAATATGTATCA
>NC_049995.1:18258140-18259505 GCF_000003815.2 Branchiostoma floridae
CCAACCGACAAGACCATGCTACGGATTGTATACTAGGGGTTTCGGCGAAAGTTGGAGTCAAACTACAATGTATGTAGATTTGGTGATCCTCACCTTAAAGAACTATTGAAGACAGTAAACAGGACGTTGGACTAGATACTGAGACTGTTATTCAGTCGTGTATAACGCGGAATGATGGCGGATTTGGTGTCAGCAGAAAACGTTGGACTTACAGAGAAGAGTGCGTCTCTAGCTGTGCTGTGCAATGGCACAAACTAAACAGGTCCTGCCGTACGCATTTAACAAAGTCAATTACACAACGGGTATGTAGCTATACAACGCCATTATGTGTTAAAACTTCTGCAATACAAACTCAGGCACCATACAGAAGACATTTTGCCGCGTTAGTCAGTGCTTTGACAGCAGCCCATGCAAGTCTATGTGTGCATTACGAGCGTGCATGTGGCCGAACCCTCGCATACCGCCTGTAATGTAAGGGTGCCATTTCCAAATCGGAGCCAGTCTGCGGGAATGAAAAGTATTAGTGAAAAAGACAATATAACACACATAAACGTAGAACATTATGTTTCTTTATTTCTTGGCATAGACTGTTATTTTTCGTTCCCAAAAACGGTCCGACCGGGCGCGGGTATAGAAATGCGACTCTTCTGGCATGAAGGCAGTGTTTGACGGAGAGGTCCTGAACAGAAAAGTACGACACGAGCCATTAGTCAAACAGTGAAACCGCCACCGACGTCTCGTCTTGCAGAGTTAAAATCCCGCCGTTTTTGGCGACTGGTCAACTTTCCTGCTGACCCCAAAAGGGCGAAAAAGCATCTGTATAAAGACTCTACGTGGGTCAAATGGTCCTGATAAAAGTTCGTCGTGCACGGAGAAAGAAGACGCCAGTTACGCCTAGCTGAGGACTTAACGTCTTACCCTTACCCATTACCCTTACCCATTACCCTTCACACCTAACTTTCGCACATCTCTCCTTGCGCTCTCCCAGCGCTCCTTGAAACTATCCAGAGAAGATGCCCCCAACTGTGCTTGGTGACAGGAACTCCCACTCTACGGTAGTTCTGAGGAAAGTACGAATATTTATGGGGCAAATTCAACGGAGTAAGCTGTGTATAGATTTTCTGTTAACATAACGACTTCGCGTTACAAAAAGTATCTACCCTCAACAAAAGCATGGTTTAAACCACACTAGTCGTTAGTTATAATTTATAACTGCGAACAGGCGGGCATGAACAACAATAATACTCCTTCCGGGAAATGGCACTTTTTCCTGGAGGTAAAAACTCTCGAACTTTATTACGTGTTTTTGTAATTATGTGACAACTTTAACCTTAAAAATACAGCAAAAGTGGGAGTATTACCTTA
>NC_049995.1:18259605-18266271 GCF_000003815.2 Branchiostoma floridae
TACACAGCACAAACGCATTATTAATGTAGCATAAATCATTCTCGTGGAAACCCCTCACGATCCTTTCATTATTATGACTCTCCGAAGAATCCACTGCCCATATATTTTTTTTTTTTTTTTTTTTTTTTTTTTAATTTTATTAAAAACAACAACTGTAGTACATTTGTCAAACATACATACTAAGACCAGCGTTTGGAGGAATAACATATACTGGTAGGTCTGGACGAATGACATGGGTAGTGGGACAGTCAGTAAAGACAAAATACATGAAGTACATTTGTCAAACTACTAGGGAGTCTAGGAATATGTACAAAATGTTCGTTACTACACTATGATGAAGCATAGAGTAGTCCAACAATATGAAGGGTTCATTCCAAAGTATCAATAGGAAATATGTACAATCAGTCTACACTTGCTGTCAGTCTATTATGGTATAATCGTTCTTCAAAGTTTTTTTTAAAGACATTAAAGAGGTTGGTTATATACAGGTGTGGATCATTTATATGCCAGATCCAAGTTTTAAAGATTGCCCATTTTGCCACAGTAACAGTAAAGGTTCTAGTTTTCTGGTCTTTACAGGTTATTACATGATCAATTTTTCCAAGTAAAATCTCCTGACAAGTAATTTTTATGTTGGGCAATGGCACATATGTGTTAACTAATTCCCAGAAATTACACAGTCTTTCACATCTAAAGAACATGTGTTCATAATCCTCTATGCTTCCACTACTACATAATGTACATGTTGCATTATATATATGTCCAGTTTCATCTTTGATACCCCATTTGTGCAGGTTGTGTGCACATGGTAATATCCGGTGTAATAGTTTGTAGTTTAACTCTGCTAACCTAGTGTCTTTACAGGTCTGTGTGCTTAACAATCTCCAGATGTTTTCCCATGTCAGGGCTTCAGTAGGAAATATGGATTGCCATTTTTTACAGCAAGTTGGTTCCTTGACCTGTGCCTGCATTATTGTACTGTAAAACAATTTGCAGGTGTTCTTACTTTTGATTTGTTTTGTTGTTTTACCATCAAATATATATGGGGTAAGGGTGTTAAGATCTAGTCTTTGAAAAGGAATTGGGCCTATATGGTTTCTTAAAGCTTTCTTCCATGTAAGAGGTATAGCTTGAAACAGAGTTATATGTTCAATAATACCATTTGGTCTTGTGTTTAGGTTTAGGTGAGGGTAGTGATCTAGAGACATGAACTTGTCTAAGGGGAATACATCTTTTATGAATATGATGCCTTTTTTTATCCAGGTTGGAAAGAAAATTGTTTTACCTTGTGATCTTACATATTTGTTGCACCATATAATTTCTTCCATTATTTCACTTACACTAGAGGGTTTGTTCTTACCTCCTCCACCAGCAGAGTGGAAGGATGATATTACCTGTTTATAAAATGTGGGGAATTTACTCATGTCAGGACCATCTTTATCAGAAGTAAAATTCATATGTAATAGTAAATTGTCTGGACCAAGGGAGTTTATAAATGTTAAAGCAATAACTTTCCATCTTGCGTTGTCATTCCTTACTAATCTTGGTACCCAGGATGCAAGTAGGGCTTGTTTTTGGTGATCTAAGTTTGTCAGGCCTAAACCTCCCAACTCAATAGGTTGGCTAACAACATCTCTTTTGATCTTATCTTTTTTACCATTCCACAGGAAAGTGAACATTTCTTTCTTTACAATGTTAATCACCCAAGGTGGGGTAATAATCATAGACATGTTATAGATTATTTGTGAAAGGGCAAGGGATTTTAAGACAGTAACTTTTCCAAAAAGAGTTAGTTTTCTACCTTTCCAGATTTGAAGTGTGCTTTTCAGTCTTTCAATTTTTTTCTCCCAGTTTAGCAGTTCACATTCATGGTGTAGGGATGAGTTATAGAAGTATATGCCTAGGGATTTTATAGGTGTCTTTGGCCAAGATATACCCAAGGTAGTGTCTTGTCTGTCAACATAGGATCCAATCCATAAACCTTCACATTTTTTAACATTTAAATTTAGGCTTGAAACACTACAGAAATCTTTAATAAGTCTGAAGGCATTTTCCATTGATGTAAGGTCAGAAACAAATAAGGTGGTATCATCAGCTACCTGTGAGATTTTAATGTCAACAGTTTCATTAGAATGGGTTTTAACTTTAATTCCTTCCACGTCTTGTGCCTGTCTGATCTTTACAGCCATAATCTCTACTGTGAGGATGAATAAAAGAGCAGATATGGGACAGCCTTGGCGTATGCCTTTCTTTAAGGGAAAGAAGTCAGATAACCATCCTCTATTACTGATGGTGCTGCTAATGTCATTATACATGCATTTTATTGCACTGATAAATGAGGAGCCGAAGTTAAATTTTTCTAAAACTTTCCACATAAATTTTCTATTTAAAGTGTCAAAAGCTTTACTAAAATCCAGGAAGATTACTGCTCCAGGGATATTTTGGGTTTTAGCATATTCAATAACATCATTAATAAGTCTTACATTTTGTCCAATAAATCTACCCTTGATATAAGCTGTTTGGTCATTATCAATTAACTTGTGCAAAACTTTCTTAAGTCTGTTGGCAAGAACAAAGGCAAATATTTTATATTCAGTATTGAGAAGGCTAATTGGTCTCCAGTTGTCTAGGTGGTGGTGGCGTTCATTTTTTTTGTGTATTAACCTTAGCATTGCACGTCTTTGTGAAACAGACATTTTACCTTCTACCAATGTTTCCTGGATAGAATTATAAACTAGGTCTCCTATATAGGGCCAAAACATCTTAAAAAATTCTGAGGGAATGCCATTAAGGCCAGGGCTTTTGTTTTCTTTCATAGAGAAAAGGGCATCCTTACATTCATCTTTAGTAATTGGTTTATCTAAGAATTCTCTGTCAGTTTGGCTCAAAATATTTTCTAACTGTACACTTTCTAAGTATTGATCCATGGCTACATCACTTATATTGTCTTCCTGGTATAGTTGTTCATAGTATTTCTTACATTCACAAAGAATATCTGAGTCTCTATTAATCTCTCTTCCATTAATGGATAATGCGTTAATATCCTTGTCACTTCCTCTTTTCTTTTCCAAGTTTAAGAAGTACTTAGTAGGTTTTTCCCCCTCTTCTCTCCATTTGGCTCTAGCTCTTATATAAGCTCCATGTGATTTTTTCATATAAAGGTCTTCTAAGCTAGATTGTGCTTGCTTGTAGCTAAGTATATTGTCATTAGTTGGATTTTTATCTATCTCATTTTGAAGAAAGGAGACTTTTTTCTCTAACCTCTCTATCTGTTCTCTGCTTTCTCTGGCTTTCTTGGCTCCATATTGTTTTGAAAACTCAGCTACTTTAATCATACATAAATCTAGTTTATCTCTATTTGATGTAGTGTTCTTATTACTCTCTTGTTGAATTAAGTTACAAATATTCTCAAAGTATTCTTTGTCTCTCAATAAATCTACATTTAGTTTAAAAGTTCCAGGGCCTCTGGCATAGTTATGGAATTTGAGTTTTAGAAATATGGCTTGATGATCGGTAAGTATTGCAGGTCTTATATCACATTTGTCAATTTTTCCTACAAGGGTCACCTGCCCATTTATACTATCCATATACAATATAGTATAGAATAAGCATTGCAATATGTTTAAACATGCACAATGCAGCATGCATCTCTATGTCACGCATCGGACTCATCCGCCATTAGCGCGCCTACATCAGAGGTGGGAAACATTCTAGATGATCTTCTATACTCCGCTTTTCACCACAACTCACCATAATTTTGTTTTCCCCTTTATTCCCGATGCTCTCTTCTATATACAGCTGTTCCTCCCTGGACAGGAAGGTGTGTCTGGCGGGGGAGGGGGAGGAGACGAAGTACCAGCCGCAGGACCACATGATTCCGATAGCACCTGGGATGGACAAATGTTCACACTGTAAAATGCTGCCCGATATTTACACAAATAGCATTACAGTTAACGCAAACAGTAAGCCTACATAGTAAATTTGTTACAACACTTACTTATCGAACATTTAAACATTTGTGACCTGGCACTCCTGCCACGGTGAGACAACGTTATCTCCTGTACTCAAACAACAGGTGCTGATTGACTTACTAGTATCAACCTTGTCTTTACTTTGTCTTAGTTTTGTTTCCAATTGGACTATCTAAAGTAAACTTTTTTACCCAATTTAAACATTAATTCATAGTTATGTTAAAACCTGCCCTTCACAGATCTACTCAGTGTCACTGACGAAAGGTTTGGACAAACAAACAAACAAACAAACAAAGGTAGTAGATGCTACCTGAAACGCATGATCGTTTCTAAACTCATATCCAGCTTCTTGGGTATACGTAACTGCTATTTGATGTATCTGTAGCAATACAGTATGTATAGTAAATCTGCCGTAAATCTCTTTAAACTAAATAAAAAAAGTAAAGACACACAATCAGCCTGACGTACCGTAAAAGTAAAAAGGCGACTCCCAGCCCATCAGATCTGCCAGCAGGCCAGACAGGGGCATGCCGGTCACTGCGCCGAAGTACGTGCCTGGGGAACATGTGACGTCATTAGTACTGGGGCACAAAACTGGTGACGTAAATACGCTCCTTGGGAACGTGTGATGTCATTAGTAATGGGGCACAAACTTGGTCACGTAATTCGCTCCTGGGATACTTTATGACATTAGTACTTGGACACAAACTCGACAACTTACAGTAACGCTTTATCAATTCACTCAAAACAAACAGTGAATATGAGGGTTACCTCTCTGAGGAAATTCTGTTCTCGTGAAAATTTGCCGTTTGGTTGCGAGTGGCTGTGTATAATGAAAATGTCAATACGGACCTCATACGGACTTAATGACTGGTGCCTAAGGCTAACGTCCCATTGACATACTAGGGCCCATACTTAACATCATTTTTTTCCTTCCCGAAAGCTGCCCGGAGGGGTCCCGGTTGGGAAATGTGACGTGTAGACCTTACCTGCGAATGTGATGGTGGAGAGGCGGGTCCTCTCAAGCGGAGGCGCCCAGTTGCTCCAGATGCCGTGAGCCGCCGGGTACGTCATCCCCTCCGCTAGACCCTGCAGCACGCGTACGGCGGCCAGCGCCCCCCACCCCACCCGGGCTGACACGGGCAAGAACAGGTTCAGGATACAGGTGGTGAACAGAGCTACTCCAAACACTCTGTGGGGAAAACAACACGCGGGTTACTTAATACTGTCAGTACAAGTCTGCCTGCAGTACCAATAGTTCCCGCACGGTGGCCAGCGCCCCCACCCCACCCGCGCCGAGACGGGGAGGAACAGGTTCAGGATACACGTAGTGAACAGGGTGACTCCAAACACTCTGTGGGGAAAACAGTACAACTGAGTATGCAGTTCCTAAAACAACCGCACGGCGGCAAGCGCCCCCCACCCCACACGGGCTGGCACTGACAGGAGCAGGTTCAGGATACAGGTGGTGAACAGGGCTACTCCAAACACTTGTTGAGAGGAAAACACAAATATACTATAATATATAACTGTCTGCAATACCAATAGTTCCCGCATGGTGGCCAGCGCCCCCCACCCGGGCTGAGATTGGCAGGAACAGGTTCAGAATACAGGTAGTGAATGGAGCCACTTCAAAAAATCTGTGGGAAAAACAACGCGTAAGCTACTTAATACTGTGCCTGCAGTTTCAGCGACAGTTCCACCCTATACACATGTGTATTGTTTTAATGTTGGGAAAACAATGGACTAGCTAGTTACTGTGTTTACAACAGTGTCTGTGGTTCTTGCGCAGAGCATGCGCATGCATATAGGCGCCACTTGAAATACTCAAGGCACGATAGCTGTAACTGTATCTGTAGTTCCTACATCAGCCGCACGGCGGCCAGTTTGCTTAAGTGTTTATTCGTTTTGTTTGCCCTACCTGTTGGCAGGATACCTTGCGGCCAGGTAGCCTCCGGGCACCTGTGTGAACAGGTATCCCCATAGAAACGCACTGCTGACCACGCCCACCGTCTCCGGCTGCCAGTCAAACTCAGGAACCTGCAGGGAGGGAATCGTGATGCCTTAGAACTCTCGCGTGTTTCAATGAGATTTTGCGAAAGTTGAGCAATGACGCGACATTCAAATCTTCCACATGGTGGCCATTGCACTGAACGTTGAAGATGGTTAGACATTAAAGTATTAAGATACGCACGATGGTTGTTACCCAAGCAACTTGCGAAATACGAATAATGAAATGGCCAGACGTTTCAAAAAGTATCCTCGCTGGTTTTCTTAAGTGACTAAACGAGAATATGAATCCGTCAGCTTCTAAACCAAAACTCTACATTCATTTATTAATAAGGTGATAACAGTTTTTAGATGTTACAATAGTGGACAAAGTCAAGACAAGGTTGATACTATATAGTCAAGTAGCTCTGCAGCTTAGAAGTATAGGAGTTGTATGGCGGCTTGTGAAGGCAAAATCAAACGTCAAGTGCCAGAACTTCGACGCGTAAGTCTCCTTTCCACTTTCCATTTGAGGGTGGGATTGTACATTCTCTCATATATCTGCATGCCTAACTTTCTTGGATGATAGATAGTATAGTTTCTTAAGACAAATTACTTACTGAAATGAAGACAAGTGAAGACGTTCCGTTGACGTCTTCCTCCTCTGCCTTTGTTGTGTTTTCTAGCATCTTGATGATGGAAACTC
>NC_049995.1:18266371-18267175 GCF_000003815.2 Branchiostoma floridae
AAAACTAGTGGAAATTAACTCCAAACATTTTTCGAACAGTTAATATGCAAATAACCTTCAGTTTTGTGTGGCCATTGGTTCTGGCTGCAGTCATGGGTTGACTCCCCGTGATTTTTAATTAGTCTATGTGGTCTGGAGGGTCAATTAACGTGTCAAAGTCCTAGCAGGGGACAGCAGGGAGCAACTTCACTAGTTTATGGCTGTGGTTGTTCCAGGAAACAAATTGTTTCAGTTTAGTGTAAACATTTGCAAGTGTTTGTTACAAACTTAACGCGTTAACACAAGTCACGACGCACTACCTATCAATAAACAATTCTGTCACGAAGTGTTTTCACAGTTCATGAAGTGTTTCCACACTTCGTGACACACGCAAGCAGGACAAACCCATAGAACAAAAATATACAATTACTTATTTAAAACTGCAATACTTACATGGCGTAGTCTGATCGTAGTTCGCTCTACAACTTTGTTCTCAAGGGGCGCAGTCACTTAAGTTGTGCCAGAGTCTTCCCTTGCAGTTCTTGGAATTCAGCAAAGCTAGGAACGTTGACGCATATCTACGACAGTTTTTCCCACCCAAAGACTGGTGAATTTTGCAGATAGACCCACGACTCTTGCAACACTGTCTCCTAGTCCAACTACCGCACGCCGTATGTGTCAGACCCTAACGCTGCAGTACCCTGGCCCTACTCCACCCACCGGTATAACCATTCCATTTAAACAATGCCGCGTGTTGTGGGGAAACTATTTCTGTAGCGGATTCGCCTGTTACCTTCGCTAAACAAACGGCTCTATGCCTTCCAC
>NC_049995.1:18270467-18271478 GCF_000003815.2 Branchiostoma floridae
CGCAGCAGGGCAGGTGGCATTACGCCACCTAGCGACACGGGCCTGTATCTGCAACTATAAAAAACCCATGTCAGAACTGGGACTGAGGATTGTTCTTACGACGGCAGGGACGTTATTTCAGACTGGTAATAGTTCCCGCGCCCTTTGTTTAACCTTGAAAACGAGGTCACGGCCGAACCCGTCACGGCACTTGGGATCGTCCGAGGGTCTGTGAGTGTGCGTCATCAGGTCAGGGGTCACGGGGAGGCACCTGTGGATGTGATGTTAAACAGCGTGACCCACCGGCTTCAGTTCGCCTAGAACACAGTCTTACATAGTAGTAATCGCACAAGGGACTTGAAAAAATAGCTACAGTAAACAGGGAACTAGTGTTCTAAAAGCTTTGGTCGTCAGAGAAAAATCATCATAGGGACCACCAAAAAGTTACAAATATGGCCAGGGGGTTCCTACAACTTGCGCATTGGTCGCAAGTATAGGTTGAAAGGTGAACGTAGTACTCTGGGAATGAACAGGAACAAGTCTGGGGTGGAGATTTGAAGGTGCGGTTTAAACCAGTTTGAACCGGTGGTCCAATCGTGACGTCTAAGTGGGACAGTGATATCTTGTCACAGCAGACTGGTACATTTAGGTTGAATAGTTTTATGTTTCCGTATTTTGCGTCAAGAATTACGGATTACCAGCCTTTAGGTCAGGTTAAAAGCCTCCGAGACTTGAACTTTCCATTGTCTAACTCCATATACAGCACCTATCCGTTACGGTGAGGTGTTGCCATGGCAACGGCAGACGACACTTGCGGGTAGACGTTTCCCTCATGACGTCATGTTTCACGCTCTGTCAGACGACCGGAGAGGCAGAGAAAGTGAGATTGGTGTCCGTGCACGTGAGGCTGGTCGGAATTTATCACAACACAGAAACGGACCTTTAACGCTTAGTCACCCTTATCCACGGGGTAACCTATATCCAGCCGGTACGTGTCCGTGTACATGGACCATGAAGGAATGTAACTGTGTT
>NC_049995.1:18271578-18286169 GCF_000003815.2 Branchiostoma floridae
AAGGGAAGATGACGTGAACTTTTGACTTCGCTAGTGATTACGTCAGTTGCTCCAAGTAGATGCATGCATGTTTCGTCCCAGTTTTGTGTGGCTTTTGGGTGCGTTTTGCAGTCGTTTTGTATCCAACTGGAGTGTTTGCTCAAAGAGTTGAGATGTTTTCTGAAATTCTGAGAAACAGCACCGATTTGGTTTTCTATTGCACCTGTGTAATAGTTACTTGGGGGTAAAAGATTCAAAAAACTTTTACAATAAAGTATCAATTTGGAATAACACAGACACAAATCTATATCCTTCTATACATTGGTGAAGTTAAACTACGCATTCATTGTATCTAAGCCACTACAGAAGGTCATATACAGTATAGTGTGGCAAATACCGATAGTCTCTTCACCAACAGGTGTATAAACGCGGGTTCTTTTCATGAACATCAACAAAACTTGTTTTCTTAAAACCCAAACACGGAAGTACTCAATTGCCCTTCCCAGAACGACGACTAAAAACAACCAACACTCTTGCGAAAGAAAGTCCCATATGGGCATGTGTGTAAACTTCCAGATGTACACGTCATATCCACGTGTGTAAACCTGCTTATCTCTTACGTCATAGTCACGTGACTACATACGTGTCCTCTATATCGACTAAACCTGCCGATTTAGTACGTCATAATCACGTGGCTTGACAATGATTCCCCCATATCGTTGCAAGTTCAAACTTGCTGATTTATTACGTCAAAGTCACGTGACCACACCCCTGCCCCCTCTCCTCCCATATCAGCACATGTGTAAATATGCTGATCTATTACGTCACAGCCACGTGACTACACCCGTGCCCCCCTCCCCCCATATCAGCACGTGTATAAATATGGTGATCTATTACGTCATGGCCACGTGACTACATCCGTGACCCCCCATATCAGCACGACTGCAAACCTGCTAATGTATTCATGACGCAGTTCGGCAGACAGGAATGTCCACCATGCTTACAAAATCCTTAAAAACCAAACACACGACAGCCTGATGTAGGGGATGAATGGATTGCAGAAATTCCATCAAACTATTGATTCAAATCGCTCGAACAAAGGTGAACAACTAAGGGTTAATGACCCGACATGAGGTGTATAGGTACCATAATTCATGGTTGGTTCTTATAACCAAATTTTTAACACCCGGCTCGCCAGAATTCTATGTGTTACGGCGTCATAACCAATATGAAATGGGCCCTTCTGATTGGTCGACGTCGCCTGGCTTATATGATGATCTACTTTGACGTCATGACAAAATAGTCAGAAATTTATTACGTCACTTTGTTATAATCTTCAGTCTAAGGTCCAGCGGAATCTACTTCAGACAAACTAACAAGTGTTTGCACGGGTTCAGCGGGCACGCCGGTCACGACTTGTCACGGACCGCAGAACCATCCGGGACTCGAACCCGAGACCACCCGTACCCAGACCCAGCACCCTGATAACGCTCACGCTCCACTTGCTCATGTCTACCCTCAGCTTACCTTAAGCTTCTGTTTTATTTCATCTGTATGACAAGAAATCTTGTGTCCCAATTTTTTTAAGACAGAGTCAGAAGACATCGTCTGTTTAGTCTGTACGTCTCAAGGGCCCCGATACTGATACTTAAGAACACTTAAAGATCCCTTTCTGACCTCCCTTTGTTCGTGTCCTTGTTCGATTTCTTAAGGGTTTTTCTTGTGTCTTAGAGGGTTTGTCCGGTCTAAGGACTTCCACGCGTCTCTGCTTTGTTTGTGCCTTGTTGTATCGCCCTTCTTAACGAGTTCTGAACAATTTTCTTTTGTTGTGTCTTTGTTAGATCACTTAAGGAATTCTGCAAGATATATCTTCCGTGTTAAAGGATTGTACTTTCCAATGGCTCTCACACACCCCTCTGTTGTTTGTTACTAGTACAGCTGATCTCTTTAAGCAGGCATATACGCAATCGTCTTTTGCATCTCTTTCTTTATTTTAACGCTTGTATTGTGTAACATTCTTTTTTGTTGCCTTAACTTAAGATTGACCCCTTCAATGGTTTCTCCAGACGTCTTTACTTTCTTCGCTTCTTTATACGTTTGACTTGCCCAGAGTAGCCCCATCACGCATGGGCAGTTTGCAGGACTTTTGTGTGAATAAGTTTTCTACGAACAATGCCTAAGCATCTTACCGGATTCAACTTTCTTTCTATTAATATGTTACAACATCTTCTGAACGCCTTTTATTCTTTGTTGTGTTTATATCTTCTGTACGACATTCCTTAGTTTATTTACGTCTTACAGATTGACCTCCTTGAAGATTTCTCTAAACGTCTTTCCTTTGTTTATGTCTCAGAAAGTTTGATCTGGCCAGTGTTTAAGAGTCACCCATGAGCAGTAGAGAAAGCGCGCGGGGCTGCATGTTTGCAGGACTTTTGTTGTACACTTTATTCAACACGGGATTCTCTAAACAACTTCTGAAAGGCTTCGATTCGGCGCGACTCAAGTTTCCACTGATCATTTATCAGTGGTTTCGTGCGTATAGGTAGGACGATGTTCTACTAGCCTCCACCAGGCATTGCTGAGCGGTTATTAGAATTCGTCAATGATTTTACCCACTGTTAGCCTATAGGGAACTGTTAAGGCAACATTTCTCCTGAAAAACTAAACGATTATTATGTAACATTGAGAGAATATGGAAAGTAGATTTTTCCTGCCATTTCTTTACTTAGTAAGTTACATAAAGGCTATAAAATCGTATGCCAATATTTATACAATATCATTAGTAGGGAGGCTACAACATCATAGTACGCTACGAATATGTTTAAGAACTATAATCTTTCAAACCGGTGTGCAGTATGGTGTTGTTTAAAACAGAAGAGTCTAGTTTGAGACGGTTGTAGAAACTCAGCTGACCATGAGCAGCTTGTTTTTGCACTGCTAACACACATCAGAAATACCAAAGAATGATGCAAGTATGCATTTGCATTGAGGGTTTTGTTATCAAGAATGTTTTAAATTTCAAGGCCAAAACGTTGCATAATGGGCCTTTAAAACCTTAGGCAGCCAAACTCACACATCAGCAGTAAAGAAAGTACACAGTGGTGACATACATTTGTAGTTGCAGAACTTTTGTTGTACACTTTATTCAACACAGCATTCCTTAAACAGCTTGGGTTGACAATGAAAAAATTTTTAAAAGCGTCCAGGTTTTCACAGCTAGCGTGGGGAATCCTTTGTCTTATTTTCGACTGTTAGTTTTAATCGCGGCGGTTGGTAAGACTTTTGTTCAACACGAGGCTCCCTTTACACGCTCGGACTGTAGAAGCTTTCGGCTCATTTCCGTTTGCGGTTCAAAATGTGTTTATTTTTCCAAAAGCTGCGGAGAAGAGAATGGTTGTTGCTTTAGAAAACCAGTGCATGTCTTATGGAAAACTCGTTAAAATGTCGAGAATCTTGTCGAGGCCAGGCTTTATTGTCGCGACTTATTGTTGACGCATAACATAACACGAACTTCATACACTACATAACTATACAGACTTCTGAGATCTACCCAGATTGCAACGCTCAACCTTGCTACCACATCCAAAACACCGGCTTTCCTTGACGTCATCTAAGCCATATTGGATTACAACTTACGTCTGTAAAACACACAAAGCTTCGCCCAATCATCCTCCAACATCATCCCAGAGGAATTCAAACTATAATCACTATGACGCCATCGAAAAGTCTGATGACTTTGACCTTCTGACACACCTGTTCTGCCCACCTGCCTACCTGTAGCCACGCCCTTCTATGACGCACGTGCGTCAAAAGGTCTGCTCTATCACCATGGTGGGGTAGAATACTGCGTTTTACCGCGGTAGTGTGGGTCCTGCTAGCCTGTATCAAAACAAGCCATACAGGCGCACATGCCGGACTGTGCGACGGACTGCCTGTGAAAAGGCACACCTACTACTACTCGGCACTCTGCGCGTTTTTGTGCCCTGACGGTCAGTTACCTCCGAGACGTGGCGTCAGTGTCAGTGTCATAGGCTCATGACCAGGGGCACTGCGGGCCGCCCAAGCTTTAAGATCCTTAAAAAGCGGACGCTGTGGTTTGTCCGCTCAATTCAGTTAAAAGGTTCTCGATTGCACATGCGCAAATTATTATGTATATCAAATGGTTGATGTTAGGGTGAAATGATATAGCAAGTGTTTACTCTTGTCTAAAAGCTAGTTTCACACCCTGGCGGAGAGAGGAAACACGTGAGAATACCTTTTCCAGGCAATAGCATGCCAGGATATGAACCAAGGGCCCCTGGGTTTATTTGGCGAAACTGCAGGATACTTATCAGGCCAGAACCCAGATGTCCTGTGTACAATATTTGTGCGTACCCAGGACGTTACACCAGAACCGACATGTACTTTCCTCACAAGAATATGCTATTACATTTGTCATTGGCTTTCGGGCAGCCACAGTTCGGATGGTAGGGGAGGAGCGACACCCGACATACAAGTCAAGTAAGTCAAGTCAAGTCGCCATCGGCATCGCCAGACATTGTGCGACACACACACGACTATCCCGCAAAAGGCACCAAATTGCGACCGTAAACTTGACGTACGATCATTGTGTTACCCAGCTGCGTTTTGTTATAAAACGATAGAAAAATTATTCAATACATAACAAAGGATACAAGAAAAAGTTACCTGACCACCTCAAGTGTATAGGGCCCGGCTTGGCAGCAGATAGCGAATATCCAGATAAAGATGTCACCTTGTTAACAACAAAAGCGCGCCTAAAACCTGTCGAGTTAGTCTTAAATCTGATATGATGGGACTTAACAATGTAAAAGCGACGTGTCAACGTTCAATCAGACGCTATCCTAGCATCTCTGTTCCGGTGGGGAGAAAAGTTAGAAAGTCTCTATTAGTGGCATCAGATGTCTGAGGCGACCTACTACTGTACAGGGGTAAGAGAGGAAAATAATCCACGATGGTTTTGGACTTTTGTGGTTTTGAAAAAAGTACAACAAGATAATATCAACATCATGAGCCAATGTAGAACATGCATTGGCCCGCGGACAGCAGGGCAGACTTTAGGCTAACATCACATCTCCAAACCGATGCCCGGTCGGGCTGTTTGTGGAAACGAAAAAAATAGTATACGTAAAAATATACACAAATAATGCCCACAGCTATTCTCTTTACGTCTTGTCTAGTTTGGTGGGTATTTCAAAATCATACTTTACGTTTTCCTAAAGATGCCGGGCCCGGCCACGGTTTGCAAATGTGGCATTACAGGGCACGTGCGTCAGCGGATTTAGAGGAGTGCCGGTATGCCGGTATCACACCTACATATAGGTGTGATATCATGCGCTTTGTTTGGGTCAATAAGGTTTAAAGGGTTTAGGGTTCGAGTCCCAGATACCCGAGTGAGCTGTGTTGAACCATGGAAAGAGCGGTGTGTGACGTAAGAAGGGCGGCCTGTGCGGCTTTTCACAATTCATGCAACTTCATTAGACCGTTTTTTTCTTCTAGATTTTTTACGGGTACTGAGCAAAGACTAGTTTGCTCAGTGCATGTCCAACAGACTACTTCTGAGTACTGTATCGACACTAAGAACTGAAACAACGTGTCTTCTCCCGGACTCAGAAACATCATGATAGATAATGGTAGGTTCTTGTACGTGATAAGACAGGCAAGGGACCTCCATATGATGGACTATCCGAGGGACGGAACAAGCCGAAACTAGGTACTCATTTAAGTCTGATAAAAGTGCTGAAATTCGTACCAGTGTCTTTTCCAGGGACATAACATAACCCTGTCAGGGGTCCCCCTGGTCCTATGCAGAACACTCCAACTACACCATGCGATGCCAGCATTGGTTCTAAAAGGACTTCTACATAAACGTCTTCCCTTTGTTAGCGCGTCTTAATTAGCGAGTTTATATCTTCTGTACGATCTTCCTTTGTTTATCTGTGTGCTAAAGATTGGCCTCCTGCAGAATTTCTCCAAACGTCTTTCCTTTGTTTGCGTCTTAGAAAGTTTGATCTGGCCGGTGTTTAAGAGTCACGCATGAGCAGTAGAGAAAGCGCGCGGGGCTGCATGTTTGCCGGACTTTTGTTCTACACTTTATTCAACACGGGATTCTCTAAACAACTTCTGAAAGCCTCCGATTCGGCGCGACTCAAGTTTCCGGGGCGTCATGCAGAACGTTCTTGTGACCTAAGTTATAGGATGTAGCACGAACCAAGCTGCATCCTAGAACTTAGGACTAACATGATGATGTTCTTGCAATTGTTGTTGGATGTCCATCGCACTCCCCCTGTACTGCTACCTTGTCTAGGTGGGGAAGCTTGCGTGCTTTGAGGATCCTGTGGGCTATACCGGCGGGGGCTCCCATGCCCCTGGCAGGTCTGACCAAGCAAGGCAGGCTACGGGTGAGAGGTCAGACGTGTTGATGTTCTACTCTGTTCGAATAATGACATCTTTGAAGTTTCTCGACACTGGTCTTCACCTGATTTCCGGGATTGAAATTCATATTGTTTGATTTTAGCTAACGCAAGGACTGTTGTTTCACTACACAACAGCATTGTGGCGATGGACTTTGATTGAGAATCTGTCCTTGAAGGATTTCTGTTGATTGAAAAAGGAAGAAAAGATTGCACGGGAGTATGGCGTGTGGAAGAGTAAACGGAGTGAGTGCTGTTTGTATCTGAAACATTCTACCTATATTTTGACAGTGGGGCCTGCTAAAAAGCCGTCCTTGGGGGCCCGGAGTTCTGCGTCTGAAAGAGAAGGAAACGGTCGCACGACGGTATATGGAAGTGTAAACCGCACGACAGTATGGCCATTGGCAGTGTAAACAGCACGGGGGTTGGGATCCGTTGTGTGGTGAGGATAATGTGGCAGTGGGAGGGAACCACCGTAAGACTAACCCTCACGGTAAGCCCTTCCACGGTGGGAGGGAACCACGGTATGACAAACCATACCACTAAGCATAATTTCAGAAAAGAGACACACCGGGCGAACTCAGCTTCGTTTCAAAGACGTCTATAAGAGGAACTTGACATTGACATTGACCCAGAGTACTAGGGACCTTGCAAATGACACATCCAGCTGGAGATGCACACTGTCCAGGCATTTAAAGTAAGGAGAAACCAGACTGATGCACATGGCAGAAGAAAAGCGGATCCTGCGAAAAGAACCTGATTCAGCTTAAAGTTGTGCCTTATGTGGCAGAGACTGTCATTCTGGTATAGGACTGTTTAGGCATAACCAAAGCTTTAGGGATGATATCGATTAGCATTTACGATGGTCAATATTGGTCCAAGGAGGCCATACAATATAGATCTAAGCCTATGGTATGGCTATCCCTAACGCTAAGCCCTGCCACGGTGTGTCCCAGTTTCTACGGGCTGTTAGTTACTTACCACCAGGGCATGGCAGGCTGCGGGGCCCAAAATAAACCCCGGGAAACGCTCATGTGGAACCGGCAGAAAAGTGTCAAGGCTGGGAACGGTTTCAGAAATGACAGACCAGTGCGGTCTGAACAGGGAATACTTTGCGTTTGCGCAGAAACAAAAGCGAAGAAACGTGCGCTTTCCTCCATTGCTCTGCTCAAGCTATTAATACATAGCATAGCATAGAGTTAGGATAAGAGGCATAATGAGATAAGAGGCATAATGAGATAATGAGATTCACATATCATTAACCACTTTGAAATCTTGAGTAGTGCCTTACAGAAGTTGTTTAGAGAATCCCGTGTTGAATAAAGTGTACAACAAAAGTCCTCCAAACATGCAGCCCCGCGCGCTTTCTCTACTGCTCATGCGTGACTCTTAAACACCGGCCAGATCAAACTTTCTCAGACGCAAACAAAGGAAAGAAGTTTGGAGAAAGCCTGGAGGAGGTCAATATGTAAGACGTAAATAAACAAAGGAATGTAATACAGAAGACATAAACACAACAATATAAGACGCAAGCGAGGGAAAGACGCGTACACACAACAAGTAGACGAGCGCCAACCGTTGTCTTACACGACCTTTGATGTCGTCACTTTAGTAACTCCTGGGACAGGTTTGTCTGTACAGGTACCGAAGCTCGTCAGTACGCCTGCGTCACCACTCTCTGGTTACACATGACTTCCTCTGCACCAGGTACAGTACAAACAGCGGTAACATGACACCACACAGCGGTAATCTGACTCCACTGTTCGGTAACTCAACACCACCACACCGGCTGATTAACATTCATGACTTGTGGCTTACAAAAATCCACATTCTCTCCTGTCTAGTACGTAGCCAGGATAGACAATTTGAAACCGCTTGATCTCCATTCACATATAACTTCTGGGAATCGACTTAATGAAACAAAGGCAAATGGGTTGTAATCTACTGTGACTGGGGCACGGCTGTTGGTAGGCGGAGCCCATCCCTTTCCTTCCACCGCCTTCTATCAAAGTCGGGTACACATAAGAGGAGTGAGTGCCTTTCCTAGGAGCACAAGATCGTTAGCATGACATTTGTTACCCCAGGGCCTCTGTCTACTGAGACTAAGTTACGCGACACGGCTACACATTGAAATAAGATTTGGCCTTTTTTTTTAATCACAGTGATAGCTGCGAAAAAGAAAGTGGAGTACAGCAAATAGTCAAAATCACTATAGAGGTTTTCTGTCCACAAACCGAGCGGTAGACCAATGTTTAGACATGTGTTAACGCAACCATCGCAGCCATCTGATGGAGACATACCTGACCCGGGACAATGGTCTGTTTAGCGCGTTAACCGGGCTTTACAGACCAAGAAAACAGACCGTGATACTGCACAAAATAGTACTCAGAAAGAGACTTGGGTAACATCTCTTTTGTCACCTATATATAGCCAAGCATGTACTAGTGAGTACCTCTACACCTCTACATAAGGAACGCCTGTGAATTCTGACACTTTTTGGTGGTCCCTTGAAAAGCACACAATTTTCCCGGTGACAAAGTCATAAAGAAACCTGTCTACAGTGACCACCTCTCCCATAGACCAGATTTTCTCAGATCCCTAAGTGGTCTTCTTAGACAGGTCTCACTGTAATATCGGTCCAAGAACTCAGCTAAAGTTAAAGATACATGATCTTAAGACAGAAACCCGATCCTGGGAAATCCTTGACCGGGCATCACGGCCCGTTTAACATGTTTAACGCACTAGTAGTGCGTGTTGTGGTGCCGGCACAATGTTTAGGGTGGGGCGGCCGGGAGGGCATGGTCAACTGGGTCTTAGCTTAGGGTGGGCGGCTGTACGGCACGGTCAACTGGGACTTAACTTTCATGTGCATCCGAGCTGAGAGAAGGTGTGGGCGGACAAATGTCACATTCCACCGCTGTTTCAAAAACGTAAGAGCCTGAACATTTTGTACTTGGGAATTGCCAGAAGAATATATTAAAGCAGCTGCACAGAGATGCGAACAGATAGAAAACAGCACAACGACAGGTACCATTTTCTGTGTGTGTTGGACCGCAAACGTTGTGTTTAAATGTACTAGTTGCGTTGTATGATTGATTTCATGCACACCCTCAACACTTGGTTTGGGTGTTCCCGGAGTGTGTGAGGTGTGAACCTTTTGAAGCGTTTACATCATAGCAACACACTAAAACGGGAACGTGACTAAAGGTGCACTCTCACTGCACTTGGGGCACCGGTGCGGCACTGAGGGGTTCGGTCACTGCGGCACCGTTTTTTTTTTCATTTTCACGATTTTTAATAATCTAGATATTGCGTAATACGTAAAAGTATGACTTAAGAAACAACAAAATGAACAAAACGGAGAAAAATTCGTTCTTTATCTCTGAAATTCGTTGAATCATCCACGAACCCCGCAGTGCCGCACCAGTGCCCCAAGTGCAGTGAGAGTGCACCTTAAGCTACTGACAGCTCATGCTCAATGAAACGTACGTGACCGCTTCGTGCGCTTGACTCCACAAGTACGTGTCAACCTGTAGCGTCTTATGGCCTACGAGAACACACCTGTTCTATTACACCTTCACTTACCTGTAAGAGCTCCTGTCACCTGTACTGTGTCTTCCACCCGATGAATACGTCCATGACTAGATGTCTGCTTTCCACATGTCCAGATGTGTTTTTCTCGTCTGTCCAAACTGTCCCAACCGGCTGCAGCCAAACAACAAGACCGCCTGACAGGTGTCCTCACCACCTTCCTAAAGGTCCATTTGTACGCGTCCTTCCGTCGTCAGTGCGCTGGGCTCTCTGCTGGGTGATGACAAGTCTTCCTCACTGTTATGGAGACCGCAATAGTTAAGTAACAATCCAGCCCGGACGATGGGAGGTTAGATATCCTCCCTCCTGTCTGTGTCTGTAAGATCCACGTAGTCTTTGTCGACCTACTTATTCTTATCCGTCAGGGCTTTGGTCGTCTTACGCGTCTAAGAACAGTACAAACGTCTTCTCTTTGCTGCTCAACACCACTGTCTGTCGCAATTCCCGGCTGTACCCAGTAGAAAGCCAAGGATGACGAAGAAAAGTGCTGCAAAGTTTTTCACAACGGTGTTACATCAGATCCGCGAAGTTACCAGAAGATGGTCGAGCTACTTGCAGCCGCAGGGCTAAGACGTCTTACCCATCTATATTAATGGAAAGTCCTCTGTACAGCTTCTCGGTACTCTCTAGGGTCTCTGGGTATCGACTGCTGTCAGACTGTGACAGTATCACGCTTAAGTCATAACGCGAAGGGTAGGTAGTGCAAACGTACTACCGTTATCGAGTCTCTCCCCGCAGTGTTACCACAGACGTCCCTCCCGCGGTGCGGACCTTCCCCCGTCTCGGGTCACTCGCGTTACGGAGTCCGTGTTCCGTACGATGGTCCTGGCGTGAAGGCATCCCCACCTGCCGACCCAAGGAACACAGGTAACAAAATACCTGGCGTCTCACCTGCCGAACCAAGGAACACAGGTAACAAAACACCTGGTATCTCACCTGTCCACATTTCCAGGGCAGACTGGAGACACTTGATATCTTCGCCTTTTTGCAACAACTCAGCGAAAAGAACTATGTAATTAATAAGGCCATACACAGCACATTTCTCTCATCATTGAGCGCCAAGCCATCCCTATGCCGAAACTAAGATCGCAAACTCTAAAGACACCTGATGGTCTTGCCTTTTTACAAACAACAATTCAGCAACCCCCTACGCAATCAAGAAGTTGTAAAGCCAGAAGTAGTTAGCAATTTCTACGAAAACTCAGACCACGATATCCTTTTTAAAACTAGTACTGCCCACCCTCGCACTAGACTTGGGTCACATGATAACCTTTACCTTCTTACAACAACTCCCCCCCCACACACACACACAGTCGGATGGAAGATACAAAACGATACACATATCGCAAGTTTCTTTGAACACTGCAAAACTCCGACCAAGGCATCCTTAGCTGCCCAACCTCCACAGCCTACTGACGTCTCATATCTACGCACAAACTACTTCTTGTATCTGTATCTGTATCTGTATCTGTATCTGTATCTGTATCTATATAACCGGTATAACCGCCGTTCGGCGTAACACACCAGCTTCGCAGGCACGCGGCGCGGCAGCAGCTGGTTATATTACACCGAACGACTCGTTACCCCTAACTTTTGCACATCTATCTGCAAGCGTTCTTTAAAACTACCGAGAGAAGATGCCCGTACTGTACTTGGTGATAACAAGTTCCACTCTACGATAGTTCTGGGAAAGTACGAATTTTTGAACACATCAATCCTAGGTTGGTAACTCTGGTATTTGAAGGCATGACTGTTTCTTGTTCTTTTTTGAGCTGGTATTAGATACTTATCCGTTGGTACGTCCACCAGTTTATTGGTCATTTTGTACATCATGCAAAGTCTGGACATTTTCCTTCTATCTTCAAGTGACATCCACTGCAAATCTGTTTTCATTTTGGTAACACTAGAATCCCTCTCTCCCATTCTTGTAATATAATGCAATTATGATTTAGATTGTACATTGTAAATATATAAAATAATGCCAGTGTAACTTTATACTACTATTCTTGTGCATTTGTCTGTCCCTGCTTGTAGACCACTGCCTAAGTCTGTGTAATGTACTTTTCACATTTCCTAATAGATAAATAGATATCTAAGTTTTCGCGACAAATTAACACAAACACCTAAGCAATCCGAATTAAAGTTATTAAGTCAAACACCGCACAATTCTCTGACTACTGTGCACTTAGACTAAGATATTCTTATCTGCATGACACTCACATCTCAGACAAATGACTTTTAATATCTTTGCCTTTCCAGAATATTTCAACAGAAACCCATTCGCAGCTAATAAGTTTCTGTGAACAGTCTGCAAAACCCAAACCAAGGCATCCTTAACTGCTAATCCTCATACTATAGGGTAACTGATATGTCGCATCACATGAATTAAACACAGACACCTACACAAGATTGTATAAAGTCATTGATAATTACGCTTTAGCAAGTTTATCTTACTACTAAGCATGTAGATCTCTTAACAATGTGTGATGTGATACACAAAGGCAACGTTTCCTGTCCTGCCCTGTTTTATCAATAATCAATGCCTCGAAAATATCAAACTTCGTTTTCCGATGTATTCTTTCTAATAACGAACTCCTTACACTCTTCACCTTTACAAATGAACTACAGTTCATAATCCAATACTGGCGGTAACAGCACACAAGCGATGTTTGATGTGCCAAATGTATCGGCCTATCCGAACATCGTATTAAGCTGTCACTTCTTTATTTCCACATACTTGCAAAGTCAAGATATCTTCTTTCTCGATGCTTACTGTTTTTATTGTCAATGATTGTCAGATAATGCCTTATATTAAATTTGTACAGTTTACTGGTGCATAGACCAGACAGCATGGCCGCGTGCAGCCGCGGTGGGCAACCTGGGGTGAAACTAAACAACAGCTAAGAAAAAAACAGCGTACAAAAATGTGGGAAAAATCAATTGCTATCGAAAGCTGGTTGGGGTCCCGAATTAAAAACCATTTTTTGAAATTTAACAAATGGATTAACACTGTTTTATGCGCTGTATCGAGCGTGACAATCACCTGAAATTTCAGAAAATATCTAAAACAAAAAAAATATTACAGAATGAACTGAATGAATGAATGAATTAATTAATTAATTAGATAATTAACTAATTGATTAATTAATATTGATGCTGTATAATGCAATTCCATGTTCAATCTCTAGTTGCCGATACATTAAAGGATTCAGAAACATATTATTAATCAGAACACTCTGATTTGGAGAGCGTTTAACTTTACTGGCTACTTTCCAATTGGGGCTTAGGTTCTTTCTTTGCAGCTAAACTTTGGAGATTTTCAGGATGTTCTAGCGATGCTTCTTGTAACCTCTGAACTTGACCTGTGACCTTCTGGTGCCAGATAACGTTGCCAGGCTGTTTCTCAGATGATCTAGGGTTTCCTGGATCATGCGCATTTGGCCGGGCACGACCACGTAGGTGCTGGATGCTGCATTTCCTGCACACAATCATTGATATGTTTATGTCAGTTAAACAAATATAACATCCCTAATGTAATCTTAAGTAAATCTAGAAAATTATCCTTTAACTGATAAGAATGTGTATAAACATAAACGAGTCCCATGAGGATAAGCTATAATTTCCCAGAAAGCCTTGCACAAAATTCCATCTTTTCCTGTTGGGATTCGTCTGCCAATTTAACCCCCCTTAGCTGATTCAGCAAACTTGACCTCTTCTGTGCTGCTGCGGCAGATTTACTTCCCCGTTCGGTACCTTTGCTACGGCATACCATATTTAGGTGGGAAATGCCATAAAAACACCCCAAAACCGGCAAAAATACAATTATTGTAGTGTGTAGCCGGACTAGCAAAGGGTTTTAAGTACGTCTTAAACCATGGGTAAACTTTATCATTTACAAAACAATGCTTTGCGTTTGCTTTACTAATGCTTCACGTGTTGTGATGTCACTCACCTTCCACATTTGCCCCCTCCTGACTTGTCCCTGCCCGGAGTTCGGGGTTCTCAAGCGGGTGTTCGGGATTTTCCGGAATCTCCATTTTAGGTGGCTGGAACCGCCACAGAACATCCCGGACCAGGTCCTGTCGTCCGATTCTTTCCAAGATCTCTTCAGTAAACTCCAAGTTGTCCATGTCGATTTTGTCCAGTTCCATCAGCTTGACGAAAACGTCCATTGCCTGCCCGAGTTGTGCCAGGTGGCCCCTGGGAAGCAGATGCAGGCAGAAGATTTTCAAGTTCGCCGTTTCCTCTTCTGTGAGTTGATGGGAAATACGGAGCAACGTTTGCACAAAATCAAAGTGGCGCCTGTCGGCAGCTGTGACTGTTTCACGGACCGGACCTGCCATCCTGAAAACAGACGATAAAACGTTACACTATTCTGCACATGTTAAACATCCTCGTGGGTAAGACATAGACTGATACAGGATGACAATCATTTAGCCTTTGTAATGATTCACGCAAGGCATCGGGTTTAAGAACAAGGTAGTTTACATTTTGAAATTTACATTCGCTGTTTGGTGTATAGCGAGTAACATAAACAAACCGCGTCATGTGACTGGTGTGGTCCAGATAGAACAAGTTAGGACCCTTCAT
>NC_049995.1:18286269-18290684 GCF_000003815.2 Branchiostoma floridae
AACATTCATCCTGATCGCCAGGAGTCTGGTGTACGAGGGGTGATCAATCTAAATTCTCGGCAAACTACGTTAACGTTTTCTAGGCAAACTACCGTCCGCGGCAAACTCCCTTTCTCGGCATCAGAGAACTTTAGAAACTTTGAAACTAGACCCCCCCCCCCCGCCCCCCTCTCCCATAAAATAAAAGCTAGCACCGCTCGAAGTCTGAGAAGGAAGATACTGATGCAAAATGTGCATGTTTAAGATTACTTAGGTCTACTTCACGTTTCCAAGTTGCGCTTGACCGGGCTGCTTTCGGAAACGAAAAATATGATGTAAAATATGCCAAAACATACAGAACAAAAAGAGAGTCATGGGATGATTTATATGTAGTTTTCTAGGTATACATTTTCATTTTCTTGTATCGTTTCCTAAAACATCCCGGCCGGGCCCCGGTTTGATATTGTGACCTTAGCATTAAGGTGTGTAACGTCAATTTTCATAATTCCGCCAGATGCCATAATACCGCCATATGACATAAAATGCCAGAATTTGAGTTATTTAAAGAGATGAACCATTACAGCATCAGTAATCCTGAGGTATATACTTTTCAGATATTTAGGTGTTCAAGACAATGTACAAAAGGCCTCTATGATAATGTTTTTGCTGCGGTGGTATTATGGCACCCAGTGGCGTTTTGACAGCTGATTTTATATGTGTAATGTATGCATTGGTTTGGCTGCACGATAATATAAAGCCAATTCTGTCTAATTTGCCAAATCGCTCCCCTTGAGGCAGAAGTATTCAGTGGCAGGGAATTGAGCTCAGGATATTCATTAAAAGTAAGTGTCAAGGCCACAAGCAAGCAGCAGGCAGAAACCAGATAAGAAGCATTAGTATTACTAAAAAAGGCAAGGTTTTTGCTTACATACGTGTTAAGGTAAAACGTTAGTTTACCTTTATCCGCGGGGTAACCTATATCCGTTGTGTTGCTAAATATGGTATCCAGAGAAAGGATATCAATGCATCAAGTCGACGGACGGTAGTTTCAAATTGTACTATTTTCAAAATATTGCAGTTTGAAACCACCATCTGTCAACTTGATACGTTGTTCTTAAAAAGGAACGGATAAAGGTTACCCTTCGGATAAAGGTGAACTAGCGTTACGTGTAAGCAGAGAATTCAGATTCGCAGTGCTTAAGTAATTGCGTGGCAATTAACGAAAATTGACACGGTGTTTTCCAGTATATGGTTTTGAGGGAGGTTTTCCGTGCTCGGTACAGATAACAGCTGCCATGTGAAGTCATTGCCAAGGCCACAAGCAAGCAGGGGTAAACCTGCTAAGAAGCATTTGTGTAGCTAAAAAGGCAAGGTTTTGCTAAAATGCATGATAAGGTATACGTGAATTCAGAGCAGTGCTTAGATTACGGTGTGGCAGTTGGAAAAAAATTGGCACGTTGTCTTCCAGTAAATGGCTTCGAGGTAGGTTTTCTGTGATCGGTAGTACAGTATAGTACTTAGTATTCATACATACGGAAAAGAAATATTGCTGTCTTTTCATTTTATCTACCTATCCAGTCTGTTTTTGGCGCGAAGTTTTAGGCGTTACATGATGTACAGTCTCTAAGCCTTATGTGCACTGGTTAGATCTATGTTTTTAAAATTGTTCACAATTTTTTTGCCATTAAAATAAACACTCAGACACACATTGAGCGGAAACCGTCACGAAAACATTCTAAATCAGATAATCCCCAAGGAAAAGTACAAACTTACACTGATCACGACGACTAAAGAAGTACTGCTCAAAGAAAATCTGTTAAATGTTTTCCCCTCAAAAGCTACCAAAGGTATCACGATATTTGCAGATTCTCAGAAACGTTTGAAGTTCACGGCGTGACAGGATGTAACACAGGATGTGGCGTCGGGCGTGGCGTAACTGGTAGAGCTTTCGGCTCGGAATCTATGGGTCCTGAGTTCGATTCCCACCGTGCCCCCGACGTTGTGCCCTTGGGAAAGGCACTTTACACGACTTTCCTTCTGTCTGTACCGTGTATGTGGCATTGTTAATATAAGTTACAAAAACTTGAGTGCAGTGCCACATCGTCCTCGTCTGTCCAAAAGCAAATAGAAAAAAAAATGTAACGCTTAAATGTACACGGCTTGGATCTATGCTAACGTTGTTTACAAAACGCTTCGTCTGACATCTGTAACATGTGACAAATCGAAAACCATCTTCAATCTAAACATTACACACTCAGACCCACATGTTAAGGAAAATTTATGGGGAAATTAGGCCGGAAAAACATTCTAGATCAAATAATTATCAAGGAAAAGTCACGGCAACAAGCACAAAGAAAATCTTTTTTTTTTCACTTAAAGAGCTTCTCACGATTTTTCGTAGTTACACTCATGCACAAAGACCGAAGATGTTAACTATAATCACAATCAAAAAGCTTTCGGTTCGTTATTGATAACTGGGCTTGAAACGTCTCCGATGCACGACTTTCCTATATCCGGAAGTTAATGTTTGAAGTAGCTCAACTTCCATCTTCATCCCTACGTGTGATTCTTGCGGGCAGGTAAAGCCATCTCCTGCACCGATTACTTCACAGTTTTGAAGTTAGCACTCAATTTGCAAAACATTCTTGTAACGTGTGTATTACCTTATCAAAGTGTGTGCGACGTACTTGTCACATTTCCTAATAAATCAATCAAAGAGAACACACTGTTATCTTGAAGGTGAAGGTTTTTCCTCGCGTTAGAAAGCTTTGATACAATTTGCTTTGAATTCATATTTTCCTTGAAACGCTTCAAACGTTTTGTTGATGCTTTAGTGTTTTGTCATTGAAGTCTTTCTTGTAATCGCCCCCAATGTTAAGAATAACATATTTTCTCTATCGTAATTCATAAAATCATCATAAAAAAATGAATAACGATAAGTGAGAACCCACCCCCGTATCTTCAAGTTAGAAGCAATCATTTAGTGCTTGTCAGTCAAGGAATATCCATGATGATTTCTAATGGTCAAAACCTGCCAAATACTGCCCTATTATAATATTTCTAACGTTAAGGGATGAATGACAATTAGAGATGACTTACCTTAGCGTATTTTTAAGCTTGAAGCATCTTTGGATGCTCTGTGAGTCAACAAACATGCATATATTATAATAGAGCAGCATTTTGCAGATTTTTACCATTTTAAAAAATGGTAAAAATCTGCAAAATGCTGCTCTATTATAATATTGTTAACAGAATGAGTGGCAGTTAGTGATAACTCGCCTTAGCGTATCTGCAAGCTAGACGGGATTATTGGATACTCTGTCCGTCATTAAACACCAACCTTAAATATGGTCAAAATCTACAAATTACTCTATCATATATAGTATTTCAAACGGAATGAGTGGTAATTAGTGATGGCCCACCTTAGCGTATCTTCAAGCTGTACGCAGTCATTGGATACTCTGTCATTCAACGAACATCTTAAAATGGCCCAAATCTGCAGAATAATGCTTTATCATAATTCCACACCGCCGATTATACGCTGTCATCGGATACCCTGTCTGGCATGACACATCAATTTTCAAAATGGTCAAAATCTTCAAAATACTGCTCTATTATAATATTTCTAACCGAATGAGTGGAAGTTAGTGATACCCCCAGGCCAACCTTAAGGCTATCATTAAACCCGGTTATTACCTGAAGGCTGCCACCTGCGTCCTGCTGGTGACGTCACGGGGTATCAAGCTGTCGTTAGGGGGGATGGAATGATAGTCAATCCTTATAGTCCTTCCTTCACCTTTAGGTGCATATGACAGTGCCTATCTCCGTTTCTAGAGCCCCTGGGCCACACATTTGTACAAGCAGTAGTACTAAATTTAGAGCGGGCGAGTCCATCGGTTTGTGTTCACTTGTTGAGTGCAAGCAGAAACATCAGTGAGTGCAGTGTTTTCAGTCTTTGGTTAATATGAAGTCTTTCATTGGTATAATAAATCTTTAACGTACTACGTACATTTTACGGTCGACCTCCATTTAACGTCCTATTCGAGGGTAACCGAAGCTCGGCACTCATTTACACCTGAGTGAAGTGAGTAAAACTGTGTAAAGTGACTTTCCCAAGGGCACAAGATAAGTGGCATGGCAGGATTCAAACCCAGGACCGGGTGTGGGGTCGCTAATCATTCATTAGTGTAATTAACATTAATTGACACGAGATATCACGATTTGACCTACGTAGTATACCCGATTTGTTGAACGCACAACCCCCATTCATAGGAAATCGACGTCGCCAATAAAATTCGAACCCATGGACATATGCAACGACAGATGAATAGATCTAAAATACCAGCTAACGAAATGAAGCTAATTTCTATAAATGATTAAAATAAAGTACTGGCAGTGAATCATATATGATGAGAGAGAGAAAGGGAGAGAGAGAT
>NC_049995.1:18290784-18293284 GCF_000003815.2 Branchiostoma floridae
ATTCCAACATGACATTACTCTACTCGAACGTCAGAAAACATGTGAACTTGCCGCATTTTTCATCAACCTGGAGATGGTCTGATTTACTTGAACGGTTTTCTGAATAGCCAACCACAGAATAGCTATTTTCCACTTAAGCCAATCAAATAGGAGAATTTATCACATTTGACCAATCAGCTTACAGTAAAAAGTGAAGGGCAGATCACCGTTGTTGGAACGTTCCCAGAAGCCTTTGTGGTTCCTGACGGAGACATGGAGGCTGGCAGGACGATGCCGCCTTTCGGGAACTTGTAGTTATAGCAGCGCCAACTAAAGCTGCGGAGACCTACCCTTGCTCATAACGGCAGAGGGAGTTACGTATGTGAGTATTATAACATACACATCCTCAGTTTACGTACTTGAAACAGAACATCGAGGGAGTTTGTGTCGCGACGCCGGGCCCGCCATCTTGAGTTCATTGTTTTTCCTGCAGTGCGTGGTGCGCAGATGTGCGGCGTGGCGCCCAGACATCTGTCACGCCAAACTTTGCTAGCTTGTCAACCTTGTTGTACAACAAAGCCAGGCAAATGTAGGGAAGTCTTGGCTGCACTGTAGCTGCTTACTAGTTTCGAGTATCACGTGCTGTATTTTTCTCGAACTCATGAGTGTCCCATCTAACTTCTAAGGCATCTTACTCTTAGTCAAGGTTTTGAACGTTCTTCACAGCACTTAAAATATTTGATTTTCGAATTAAAATGATAATATTTTCTTAAGACAATTATGTTGAATTGACAATGACAAGCGGACAAAGTATATCTTTACATGTGACTTCGAACCTGTGATTATGATATTTGAAATCTTTAGCAACGACAAAATTATTGAAGTTCAGTAGACCATGTCGATGTAGTGGCGATTTGAGTATAGTAGAGCCCGACTTTGTTTGCTGTGTAAGAAAGGAGTAGAAACAGAAAGAAAAATTATCCCGATTCCGAAACCCGTGCCGAACCTGGACAGCCGGATCACAAATCCAATGTGCAAACCACAACGCCAAAACCTAAGAGTCAGAGCTTGTTGGTGTGGTCAGTTTGGCAGCACTTGAACCCCACTGTTACTACACTGTTACAGCTGTACTAATACATCATACGTTAGCAGTTTGAAGAATATCCAATTTGAATAAGTCTGCATTTCGCTTGGCAATGTAGTATCTTTCACTTCTGAATCTGAAGACCAAGGAGGTTAAAGAAAGAGAGGAGAGCGTTCCTATTGTTCCTATCTTTGCCGCGAGTGTGAATCACATCGAAGTGCTAATTGCCCCAATCTGCATCTCGCCAGGCTAGCGTGGGCCTTTGTTTACGAGTCAGTTTCAACATCACTCGTCCAGGAACATCGATTTGGGGCCGGGATTTCAGCGATTTTGAGGATGATTGTCATTAAATACAGCGCTACTTTTACTAAGGAAACAGATATCAATAGTGACGATACTTCGCCTGAGGCAAGTGCGAGCATAGTTCCCCACGGGCCACAGAAATGTGTGTAACAACAAGTCACGCGGTGTAGAAGAACGCTGGGTCGGCTTTCATAGCCCAGGACACACGGAGCTATTTCATAGTATTTGTAAGAAGCTTGAGAAACGCTATGCAACTTTATTTTCAAGTCTGTCAAATTAAGATATCAAGCCATCTGTTTAAAAAAATGCGTTCCTCGTGAGGCAAAAATTCCCTCAATACCGACAAAATAAATTTCCTCGGAAATATCATCTTGCTTCCCATCATTGCCATGAACATCCACGGAGCCCTCAGAGTACAAAATTCATGCATCACGAACAGCAAAAATCGATCGCAAACAGCAACAACAAATACTTATTTGGCACACCCAAGCCCACTACTATCGTTGAAAAAAAGTCTCTTTTGCGGGGCAAGCGTAATAATTTTTTAATAGACACATGAAGTAGAGAATATTGTTCATAATTCTGAGACAAAAAAATCGGGGATACAGCGACAAAAATGCCTGTAAATTCACTCAACTTGGTCGCACAGCGCCGAAACAAGTATCGACATGATCGCCATCTTGGTCTCTCCACAACAGTACTGTTTGCACACGTCACCTTCGCTTCCCAAATAAGGAAATCTGCGGAAACTGCGCTCATCTCGCTCGCAGTTCGGCAACCCTCGGTCGTCCTCGGCCGGGATCGCGGTGCATGACGTCATGGCTGGGCTCATGTGATTGGCTGACACGTCCGGGCTCATCAGAAATGGCGGGAAACCCCGCGGCCATCATGGTCATCAGAGACGCGCCGCCGGATAGCGGAAACAATGGGCCCGGAGGGTCTGAACAATAGCCCGCAGTGGGGTGTTAATGACTGAGCTCTCTCCTGTGATTCTTTAACCTCCTTGTGAAGACCAAATTCCAACTCCCAAAAAACAACTATCCTAAAGACATAACCTAATGTCTAGATAATAAATATCCAGTCCTCAGCATCTTCCGTAAATCAATTTCGTGAGTGGTTTAAGCAATTGTAGTT
>NC_049995.1:18293520-18295261 GCF_000003815.2 Branchiostoma floridae
CCCCGCTTGAGGTTGATCCCTCCAGACTAGCAGCGGCGACTGTTGAGGGCTTCTTTTGCATGCAGTCTTAACTCTTATACAGTCACGGATGGGTGCATTACGGCAAATGAAAAAATTGTCGAGTAAGTGCCGCTGCACCAATCCTCAGAATTCTTGGTGACCCTCACTTCCTAGCAGCCTTACCTAGCCTGCCAGGGCTTTTTTGGGGGCTAAAACTCCCTACGCTAGTTTTGATACCTGTTTGCAGAGTAGTGAGGTCACCGCAAAGGAACCAAAAAGAAAAAGTACTCTGAATATTCAAGATTCAGGAGGTATTCCACAAATACAGTATCAAACAACGATGTGACCACTGAAAAACAGACTGATGTTCCACTGCAGTAGTGCTACAGTGCATTGTTGTCTTTGTGGTATGGCTTGTGTCATTTTGTGTCACTTCCTTCCAGATCCAATTACAGTGGATTATATTTATTTGGATGCAGGCCTCCCCATTCCCATACTCCCCACTAATAGGTTAGTAGGGAGTCTGGGAGCCACAGAAGACTCATTTGGCACCAAGTTGCTATATTCATTCAAGTCTGTTAGGCCCCATTCAATTTATGATACAAAAAAATCAAATGGTTCTATCAGTTTTGCCCTAAAATCCGGCAGCAAATGGTTTGCATTTTGCGTTCACAATGCAAATTTGCACCCACGGGCAAACCGTTTCAGTTCCTTGAAAAGGCATGGTAATGAATGGTAATGTGACCTCTGACCCGCTGAGTTTGTTGTGATTCTGCACAATCTTGTTGTACTTCTGCACCAAATTATTGGTCTTTGATCGTAAGGGAACCATTGTCTTGCTGAAGCAGCATTACTTTTCGTAGCCCTGGAAATGCCTCTGAAAACGTTATGCTCTCGATACATGCTATACGTTTAGTCTGGATCTTCTGACATGCCCCCCCTCCGATATCAGGACTATTGGTTCCCTAATTGACCAGTAGGCGACAAAATGATAACGAATTTTACGATTAAAAACACGGTCGAAATACCTGACTGATGGGTATAAAACTCTACTTTTGCCCATGACGCCAACAACTATCTATGAACGCAGGTACCCGGATGTAATTGGAATTCATGCTGCTTTTGCATTCATGAGGACAATTCGCAATTCTGGATGGCTAGAAACTCTTTCAGATCTATCTCGTGCTGAGGTTTTAAAAAATCTGTTTCGTTTCAGAAACAGGGTTCATGATGACAAATTTATTCGTTTTGTTTTTTGCATCATGAACTGGGCCTAATTATCCTACGATACCAAAACTTTGTGAAGGTCTAAAATTCACATCAAGCAAAGTAGTAGTGATGTATAACATTGAACTGAACTGATAACATTTGTACATCTAATATCATATGCTTAGAATAGATGCAGGGTTCTAGCCAGTGCTTGTCCCTCCGTCCTTTGATGGCATTATGCCGCTCAGGACCGACAAATATCTTACCCATTCCATCCTTTTTGAGGGATAGAAATCAGGCTTTTGAAGAGTTTTCTGATGAACTCCAGAAAGTCAGCGAGAGTTTGCATCAAAGCAGATTTAGATTATTACCGGGTACTAACGATTGGAGACGATCTCAGACAGGCAAAAACACTGTACGTGTGGGTGAGAGTGAGTGGGTGGGTGCCCAGCACCCTCCTCCCCACTAGATCTGTCCTGCCTCATCGTGCTGTAGTTTTCCCTTCCATCGAAGTCGCTTGTGTTATGCCGCC
>NC_049995.1:18295361-18298285 GCF_000003815.2 Branchiostoma floridae
GAGGAAGCACGGGCAGGGTGATAATAACGACTCCGTCCTTTCGCTACGTGGAGATGGTCTGCCCAAGGTCTGCCGGAGCTTCTGGTTCCATCGCCCCGCCGTTACACTTGCTGCACAGCTGAACCTCAGAAATTGTCTTCCTCTGTCAAACTGGAGTCTATGCTGCCTCCCTGTGTGCTTATCGACAAAATACCCAGTCAACTAAAAGCAAACAAATGCAAATCAAGCACGTGCAAACCAGGCGAAAGCTCGACACCAAAGATATGCAAAACAACACGTGAACAAAACGGCACACAGACCATTGTTCCCAGAAAAGCAGAATTCGACAAATACCACAACGTACGTTACCGCATTTTCCACCCAAACCTGCCGTATATCCACCGTCCTGAAATTTGACCCCACTAGGTAGAACACTAGGACTCTTCCGTCCTTTCGATGCGTGGAGAGGGTCTGCCCAAGGTCCGCCGGAGCTTCTGGATCCCTCGCCCCGCCGTTACTTGCTGCACAGCCGAACCTCCGAAGTTGTCTTCCTCCCACTGGTAATCCGGAGTCTAGGCTGCAACACTGCGTGCTCCTCGGGCACAAAACCCGCCCGGCGGCGAGAAACGTGGTCGTGAAACCGCAAGCGGCGGAGACCTGGTCGTCCATCGCCAGGCGACCTCGGCGTTGCGGATGAATCCAACAAGAGGCAGTAGGGTGATCATCCCTTGTACTTATATGGTTGTGAGAATCATGTGATTCAGGATCAACCAATGAGCGCACAGTGAAGATAGTAAAACCGGTAAGTTGGGTTGTACTGAGCAGCTTATCCTTGTATTACCAGCATTTTCCGCTAGGTGCGTGACTACATCTGCCATACTGACATAGATCAGTGGCTCGGGAATGATCATGATTTTCTCAATTTGATCCATTTTTTGGACACAAGAAACCGGACGGTGACAGGGTGTTGACACATTTCGCTGGACGCCATTGTGGGACATTTTACGTCAATAGAATTTTATTCATTGGGTCTGGTTATTTTGAAGGGCGTCACGCCACAAAGAACCATAATCATTATAGAAGAACTTTATTGCACGACAATTGTACATAATACAATGTATGGCAACAACTATTACACAAAGTACAAAATAGAGGTATAGGACAAAGCTTAATAACCCAGTTGACATAACAATAAGGGCTCAGCACTTCGTTGGTATAGTATTACAAAGGAGTAGGATAATCATTAGTACTAGCTTCGGCATCATTTTTAATAGCAGATCAGTCCTTGATATATTTGCCTATTTTTGCATTATGGGAGTTCTGACATTTCAAGATATATACAAATCTGTTGTGCAAGGAAAGAATAACCTTTATTGGTGCCAAACTGAATATGGCATCTCACAGAGTCTAATTCAATTCAACTCATAAAGACTCAACGTCTAATACCACAGACTTGTTAATGTGCAATCCGTAGACATGGTGTAGGGGTCCGTATCTAGTGTATATAGCAAACTTAACACTAGTATTAGAGTAGCATATTGTTTATAACTGTCCATTGTCACTTGTATATGTTTATACCATGTACTTGTAATTAGCCCTCGGGTATGAACTTGTAAATAAACCTCTTTGTATATTTGTTTAATTGATAATACATAGTTAATATATAACAGGTAAAATATATCATTTATCATGTCCCATCATCGGTTAACTGCTGTTTGGATACTCGTTATCGGTTACAAGTCGTGACGTCATCACAGTCTGTGAGAAAGCCGCCATTTTCCTCAATCCTTTTTCTTAAAGTTACAGGAATCCATGGCCATGTAAGACCCTTGACAGCTTGAGTTTTAGTTTTTCAAGCTATTTACAAAGCCTTAATCAATTAATAATCGTTTCGTCAGTATCTTCGTCTGCTGCGGTTCATAAAGTGGGCAAAACGACTTGTTTGAGAAAATGGAAAGTTCATTCATTAGTGTTGAAACAAAATAAAAGCCTTCTCCAAAGTGCTGCTTGGCTAATAGCTGGGATAAACAGTCACCATGTCGTTCAAATAGCTGGTCACAACCAGCTGCCCTTCCGGTCCCACAGCCAGGCCTTCCGGCTTAAACCCAGTACGGACGGTTCGGACAAACTCGCCGTGACGTGTGAAGATCTGAACCCTCTCGTTCCCATAGTCCGCCACGAGGATGTGACCCGAGCTGTCTGTACAGATGCCTGCAGGCCGTTTCAGCTGAACTTTACCACTTCCCCCACCTCCAAACTGGAACAGAAACTTACCGGACTCGTCATAGACGTAGACAAAGTTATTGTCCCAGTCCGACACAAGAATGTTCCCTTCCCCGTCCACAGTGACGTACCATGGGCGTAACATCTCACCCAGTGGATGCCGGACTGTCCGCACCAGGGAGCCGTCCGGACGGAACACCTGAACTGCACCTTGGTCTGCATCAGTTACCAGGATGTCGTTAGTGCGCATGTCCACTGCAATGCCGCGGAAATAACCGATCTTCTCCAGGTCAAACCCCGCCATGACGGTCCCGTCCGTGCTGTACTGTACAACATGGTGAGCTGTCTCTCCCCGCCTCACTACCCACAGCGTGCCGTTACCGTCCATACAGACATCATGTGGCTGCATGTCCTTGCCTGTACCCGGTACAACTGTTGGGAAGTGGTGCAGGTAAACCCCCTCTGTGCTGTGGACTTGGACTCGCCTGTTGTTATAATCAGCCACGAATATCTCGTTGCTAGGCGACAAGACAACACCACGTGGGAGCCGAAACTTTCCAGTTCTGATCCTTCCCCACCAAAAGTGATCACACCCTGATCCAACTTCCCAGTAGAGCGAGATCCGCTCCTTCTGTCCCCGCTGTGTGTCGCTCTTGCCCGGTGCTTCTGTACCGAGGATTTCCACTCTTCCATCGCCCCCACTGCCAGAGTCTTGCATGCAC
>NC_049995.1:18298385-18316784 GCF_000003815.2 Branchiostoma floridae
GATCACCTTTTACTTTGAGCCTGCGTCTTTCCTCTGGATACAGATGTATATGATGAAAGGACGTTTTACTGAAATTTAAGTATCAATTTGAAAATTAACGTCTCTGGGCTGCGTACCCTTCAACCCACCTTAAGCCGAATTAGAACATGCACTGTAGTTGTCAGGTTGCTTTTCTTCTTACCTTACAGTCGTGTCTTCTCCAGGCTTTTCGCCCACCACTTCAGGTTTCCATGTAGTACCAACAGGACCTGCTAGGTGACGCTGTGTAGCTGCATCTGCCTTCTCGGCCTGTGCCGGCCTGCCTCCAGGCGGCTTCTCTCCCCTGTACCCCTGTGGCCAGCCTCCAGGCGGCTTCTCTCCCCTGTACTCCTGTGGCCAGCCACCATGTGGCTTCTCTCCCCTGTACTCCACCACGTGGGATGCCACCTGCTTGACGGCTTTCTCTGCGTATTCTTGAGCCTGCTGCAGCTTTTCTTCAAGAACTGCGATTGTCTCAAGAGCCTCCTTCAGCCTGTTCTCTGTGATGTTGAGCTTGGAGCGCAAAGTCATGATCGTGTTGGAATCCACCTCTGCGTTCCTGAGGTTCTGGATGGCCTGCCTCATCTGGTGTTCTCTGAGCCGGTCCTTCTGCACCAGAGCCCGGACCAGGCTGTAGGAGAAGCCCTGGTACTCCAGACTCGCGGCTGCCTGCAGATGGAGCGGCAGGGCGTCCGAGAACAGGTTCAGGGCAGACAGGCGGGTCCAGCCCTGGGGCGCCCTCTGGTGTTTGGTGCGGGTACTGCACCCCACCTGGATGTCATCGACGGACAATTTTCTCTTGAAATCTGCAATACCAAACAAAGTTAAATAATATTATAAACTATGAAAAATGATTATTTTATGTCCAATGCTCGTGTATTATACCTGCTTCAGATGAATTAGGTGACGCAATTATTCTTATTCATTTTAAAAGGGTTTCTAAAATATCAGATCGACTGCTGAAGTAGCTGCGAAAGTTATAATTGATGTAGTAGACTTGCAAAGAAAAACAATAAGGACTGAAATAGAAAACTGCTTGCATATAAAAAGAAGTACAAAGTCAACTCACCGTACTCAGGCGCCTCCTGTTGGACTTTGATGGGAACTTCAGCGTCGATCTGCACTGACTTGACGCCCATGTATACAAGTCTCGGGTCGGAGTGATCCGCCATGTGCCTCAGCACAGCCGTGTTCTCCCGCGGTATGGAGAAGTGCACCAGGATGCTCTTGTGCTTCTTGTAACCTCTGAACTTGACCTGTGACCTTCTGATGCCACACAACGTTGCCAGGCAGTTTTTAAGCTGATCCAAAACTTCCTGGACCATGCGCATTGGGCCGTGCACTACCACGTAGGTGTTGGACGTGGCATTTACTGCAAACATTAAACCATGATATCTTTTAGCCAATAAAAAATAATAATATTATAGGAAGGTCTCTAATCATGTTTTCTACATGGAGAGCATGAGCGTGAAAATAATCCCCGGACGAGACAAGGTGCCGAAGATATTTCAGAACTTTTTAATATACTTTTTCTTGGAAGTATATTTTACGTAATTTGTTTAAAGAATATTTCACGCGTAGCGATTTAACTCACCGTCTTCATTTGTACCATCCTGGCTTGTTCCCTGTTGGAGTTCGGGGTTTTCCGACTGGACCTCGGCGTTTTCCGGCTGGAGCTCGGGGTTTTCCGGCTGCAGTTCAGGATTTTCCGGAATCTCTCGGTCAGGCGGCTGGAACCGCCGCAGAACGTCCCGAATCAGGTCCTGTCGCCCGATTCCTTCCAAGATCTCTTCAATAAACTCCAGGTTCTCCTGGTCGATTTTGTCTAGTTCCATCAGCTTGACGAAAACGTCCATTGCCCGCCTTAGCTGTGCTAGTTGACCCTGGGGAATCAGATGCAGGCAGAACAACTTGAAATTTGCTGTTTCTTCTTCTGTCAGTTCATCGGAAATCCGGGAGCAAAGTTTTCATGAAATCAAAATGGCGCCTGTCGGCAGCTGTGACTCTGCTTTCTCGGATCGGACCTGCCATCCTGAAAACAGACGATAAAACACCAATGAACACAAAAAATTGCCACATATTGTACGTTTAAGTCACTAGGCAAGGTGTATATTGGTACAGGATAAAAGCTCTGCATTTTATAACGATTTACGCAGGGTAGAAGGGTAACAGTGCTATGCCTTGTGGGTAAAATGTCAAAGTTAAAGACGAATGAGACATTAAAAAAAAACACGTCTCAACACAAGAACCCATGATTACAGGTCAGGGGCCTTCACCTTTGACCCTATGCATGGGTAGTTCAAACCTTATTGTGTTCCTTCTCACGTTTCTACCGTCATCATATCAAAGTGCCACCGTTAACGTCTGGGGACTGAGCAGCATTCAATCCACACCCAGTCCAGCTGGAACTTGTACAGTAGTTGATTTTGAATTTCTGAGTACTTTGCCCACACCGTGACGTCAGCACAGAGCACTCCGGAGAGTTTGTTCTGTCCAACAATCATTAACACGTCACGCGGACGTGCCGAGGGGAGGGGCAGAGATCAGGACACTGATAGGTCCTTGTGCCGCAAATAACATACTTATATGTTAATAGAAAATATGCTATTTAAACTGCAGATGTAAAGCTACTGATTGACATGCCCACCCATCTATGCATACATAGAAGCTATACATGTGGTTATTTTAACCTCGTCGACATTTGGGTTTAAGTTTAAGTTTCTCTAATCATATTAATCATTAACATCCGTGGAGTAAGCACCACTAAATCCACGCTAAGCCTAATTTGTACTCGTGATGTAACTGTTTACATCTCCCAGTACCTTGCCCTCACCGTGACGTCAGCCCAGACCCCACCCAGAGTTTGTTCTGTCCATCAATCATTAACACGTCACGCGGACGTGCCGAGGGGCGGGGCAGAGATTAGAACACTGATTGCCACAAATAGCATACTTACATCATGTTCTTAGAACATAGATTATTTAAACGTTTGATACGCCCATCCATCCGTGGAGTAAACACCAATGAGTCCACGCTTGGCCTGATTTCTACTCGTGATTAATTGATTAATCTCCCAGTGCTTTGATCTCACCGTGACGTCAGCTTACCGACTCCTGAGAGTTTGTTCTGTCCAACAATCATTAACACGTCACGCGGACGTGCCGAGGGGCGGGGCAGGGATCAGGACACTGATAGGTGCTCACCAAAAATACATACTTAAATGTATTGTACATGCTCATCGTCCTAATTGTTCATAATAACTTATCTAGATTACAGCTGTCAAAAGATGGTTTGACAGGCCCACACAGCTATCACTTTAAACATATTGTAGCTCCGAATACAAAAAATGTCGCCATTATCAGCTCACCCAGCATTGAGTGTTTGTTCAACAATATTAACACGTCACGCGGTCGTGCCGAGGGGCGGGGCAGAGATCAGGACACTGATAGGTCCTCGCCACAATGAGACACTTACATGATCGTCGTCCGAGTTGCAGTAATATAAGATATCTAAAGTACAACTGTGAATACTATAAAACTGTAACTTTGAAATTATCCTACCTTCCTACCCACTCAACGTGGCTTAGAAGGCATTTATGTCCTTCCCTTTCTGTCAGGTTTACCATCAGGTTACATACATAAACGAATTCCTTCAAATTTCTCTGATTTCTTTTTATCCCAGGCTTCACCACATAAAAAGTCTCAAGGCAAAAGAAAGGTATTTTCAAGTTGTTGACCTAAAATGGCCGCCTGGCTGAAGTGCCACGTCAAACATTTCTCACCTGTATTGAAACAGTGTGAAACTCACCTGTGTGACGTAACGGTAAGACAAACTCCTTAAGACGTTACCAGTTACAGACAGATTTTACAAGATATACTTTCAGCTGACTCCGGTCTGGAGACTGATATACCAGTAAGCTTTGCAGGTGGGAAACAAACTCGGTACCCGTTAGACTTTGATCATGGCAATTGCGTAATGTCAGAGTAACAGCTGCAGCTGCGCACCTAGCGGATATCACCGGTACTACAGGGACTATCGTCTCCGGTCTGCTGACTAAAATACCAGTAAACATAGCAGGTTTTTAGCGAACTATGTATTCGTTGGACTTTGGTCCAGACTGCTGATGTCTGATTGCGAAGTTTTACCCGCAGTAACGAAAAAGTTTTACCCGCAGTAACGAAAATAATTTAGGCATTATAAGGGTAAAGGTTGTTATTAATGCTTGCTGGACGTCGCCGTACATTTGTGATTTGTAAAACAGGTAAATTGGGTTCTACTGAACAGCCCATCCCTGTAGTACCAGCAGTATCCGCTAGGTGTGATGCTCCATCTGCCATCTGCGTTGAGCTTAAATTGTGGCATTATGATTATGACAGAAACAACAGTTACAAAATTTGTTCGTTAAACTTTGTCGTCACAAGGATGTTCTACAATGTCACGACAAGGCCACTTCCTTCCATTAGTAATACGAATTAGATAAGACAGTTGATACCTTCTTTTCAGAACTCTGTGGTCCTTATTTGATGCCTAGATGGGTATGTTGAATTTTGTTATTTTCATAGAATGCATTCAGCTTAATCATTTATCGATCGCTAGATGTTCTATGTCTTTGAGCCGCGCCTTTTCTCGGGTGTTACACAGGGACCGAAATCATGGTTGGTACTCAGTACCATAAGTAAGACTACAAAGAACTATGATCATTTTATGTAAAGAAAGCATAGCTTTTATTGATATAAAACTAAATTCGACAACGTAGAGTATCCATTTCAATTCAATTCCCAATAAATCTAACCGCTTATGAAAAAGACGTATTAAGTTCATTGCATACTCATGCCCAATTGGGGCTAAAATGCAGTCAGTTTGGTACAAAAGGTAGTAAACGAGAAGTTATACATATACTATAGTTTACATGCATCTTCCCTCTTCTTAAAATATTTGTAGATGAACTTACAGAGATTTTCAAGTATATTGTGGTCAGATGATGACATAAGATATTTGGAGATATGTTCCTTCGATTGATGGTGCTGAGAATTTTATGCTTCAGAAAAATGTCAACTGCACGTTTTAAACCTTTTATCATGCCTTTCGGAATCACGTGCGCACAGTATATTTTCACATCATCCGTTTCCTTTTTGGCGAGGGAATCAGATATGAGAATGAGTCACTCTAACAGTTTAACTTTGACACCTTTATTGTAGATGATTTTAGAAATATAGTTCTGTGACTATTTACATTAACCCTTCTCCGTAACCGTCAAAAAGTGCACATCTCCAAATCATGTCACCTTCTAGCGATTGGACCACAAAGAACACAAAGCAGACCGAGTCGTGTAATGGCTGACTTGTTTGGGCCACAGACTTTGTCCCCATGTCCACCGCCCAAAAATCGACAAGAGTTCGGCCCGAAGGTCAGCTCATCGACTGTTGAGAGTTTGTTCTGTCCATCAATCATTAACACGTCACGCGGACGTACCGAGGGGCGGGACAGAGATCAGGACACTGATAGGTCCTCGTCACAAATAACATACTAACATGTGCATGCTCATCTTCATAATTTTTCATGATTATAACTTATGTACATTTCAGCTGTATAAAGACAGTTTGGCACGCCCGCACAGCTATCCCTTCAAATATAATTATAACGTAGCTCAGAAGAAAACAATGTGACCATTATCAGGTAACCCAGCATTGAGGGTTTGTTCAATAATCATGAACAAGTCACGCGGACCTGCTGAAGGGGCGGAGTTAGAGATCTTGATACCGATAGATGCTAAAAACTCTATAAATCTATAATCAAAAGGAAGAGAAGATGATTGGTGACAATCAAACTCATAATGAACACGAGAGCACACAAGGGAAGTGCAACAAGAGCAGGTGACAAACTGTCTTGTCTCTGTCAGCAGGGCCAGTCCTTTGAAGCAGTCCCAGGCTAGTTGTGCAGCTCTAGCTGTGCGTGCTGAACAGTCAGACCAATAAAACAATAAATCATGTTTTTGAAAATTGTGATTTAAGAGCAACCTACCCACGTAACTTGACACCATTTTTTTGTTTACATACAGTAATCTGTTGCAGTATAGTCTCCAAATAAGGAAACCTGAAATTTCGTATCGTGTTATTCCTTGTATATAAGGTGTTACACCGTGAAGCGCAGTCAAAGTCTCATAGACCCAAAACCCTTTTCATGTCATTGACCTAAAACGGCCAACTAGTTTAAGCGAACATTTCTCACCTGTACTGGGAAAACTCACCTGTGTGAAGTTACGTTAAGACGGACTCCTTAAGTGTTAGACTGATTCTTCAAGACAGACTTGCTCAGATGCCTCCTGTCCGGACACTGATATACCAGTAAACGTGGCAGTTGGAAACCAACTCGGTACCCGTTAGACTTTGATCATGGCTGCTGGGTAATGTCGGGAGGGCGGATGCAGCTACTCGCCTAGCGGATATTACCTGCACTACAGGAACCAGCGTCTCCGGTCTGTTGACTGAAATACCAGTAACATAGCAGGTTTTTAGCTAACTCTGTATTCGTTGGACTTTGATGCCGACCGCTGACGTCTGATTACGAAGTTTTACCCGTTAGTGACGAAAATGGACATGATAAGGGTAAAGGTTGTTAATACTTGTTGGGCGTCGCCGTACATATGTGACTTACAAAACAGGTGAATTTGGTTCTACTGAAAAGCCCATCCGTGTGGTACCAGGGGTATCCGCTAGGTGTAAAGCTGCATCAGGACATCTCGAAATAAACCAACGGCGACATCTTCCCTCCCAACATCTGCTTGGAGATGAAATAGTGGCACCATTCTCACAACAGGATCCAAATGCCGACAATTTGTTATTTAACACTTGTTATTCCTCTCTCAAAGATGTCCTGCAATGTTCAAACAATGCAGCTTCATATACAGATAGTTCACGGTGTTCTTTAAGAACCTCCTTGGTCGTCATTGCAGGTCTGACTCTCGTTGGTATGCTGCAGAATCGCATTGTTTACCTGTACAGAAGGCATGCAGTTTGAACATTAACCGCTGGGCGTCTTTGTGAGATAATGTGTGTCTATTTGAATGTTATTCATTGGCGTTCAATAGGAATTGAAAACGTGGTTGGCACTTTTCATAAACAGAACACACTGCTTGAAAAGCCGAGTTTACGTGGTGGAAACTCCTGGGCATGCACCCAGAAACTCGAAATGGTCGGGCATTCACGGTACGTATCATACCGGACAGACTGTCTGTCCGGGCAACTGGCACACCCGAGGATGCACGGAAACGAACCACGTCGTGCCCGGGACGTGTATAAGGCCCGAACGTTCCCGCTCATTTAGCCGCTATACTTCTCTATATACCCGGACACCCCACACTTTTGCCGTGCCGCATGGTAGCTCCATGCATAAATTACCGGGCAATTATCACCTAATTATCTACCTCGACAAGAGCGCGTTCATTACACCCTTTGTCATTAAAAAGAGTGTTGTTTTACCACACCTGCCGACCTAGGATTACCCCCCTTCCCATGTAGATTTGTATAAGTTTCCTTTATTCTTTCAAAATGTGTATTAACTTTGCTTTTTGTTTTATTTTTAACTATTTTGGACTGCTCCTGGTGGGCTCCGTCGCTCTTTTCGCTTTCAAATATATGTCGGTCTGCTGCCATAGGTCCGGGTCATCACTATTTTCATAAGCAGTCGCCCAACTAACTGTATGGTCGCTTCCAATTTGATAACATAAACTCCTGTAGATCTCTCGATTTCTGCATTGCTGCTCTCACAAATTATGTTGTCCAGGCGGTCTTCTACACAAACCGATGCTAGTCAGGAGCACGGGCTTGTAAAGTTCACATAACAGTAGTACTCAGTATTCAATCCATCGTGAAACGGCAGCAGCTAGCCCTTCTCGCGTTCGACGTAGTGACAAAGACCTTTCTTGCTGAAACTCAAACCACACAAAACAACAGCTGGGCTCTTCGGTGCACCGGTTGTTACCCTTCTAAACAGAACTATGTCCCATGGCGTTGGTAGTTGGATGCAATTCCACAGCAAGATGGTGTCCGATCTTGACGTAGAGTATTTCCAAGCTCTCATTGTTCACTGGCCGTGGGGCCGTCTGGCGTGCATACAAAGATTTTGCTATAGGGATAGGAGCTGGGTGAAAGCACTACTTTACAGAAACAAGGTCATCTCCGAATGCCAACTGAAAGATGGGATTGAAAGATTTGAAAATCGTAACACGTGTGCTGATTGGTCTACCCAACTGCTATGTGGAATACAATTGGCTGCGATTTATGCGTATTTGCATATAGACGGACAAAGTAAGCTCAGAATTCAGCTTATAATATATATTGTCACATGGTCGCAATTCACAGACAGTCAAACAATACAGTTAGTCAAACAATACCCACACGGTATTAGGTGGCAAAGTGCAGCTGTAATTGTTTACGGTTTCAGACATCACTTTGATAATAAACGTAACGTTTACTCTATCCTACAACAATAGTGAACTATATTAACCTCCTTGGTCCAACTAGCATTATCACAAAGCATAAAGACGTTACGAATACGAGGGCCCCGACGTGCGAGGTTATCAACTTCCCTGCCACAAAAAAATTGTTTGTCGTACAATGCTTCTATATATACATGTATTACTTTCATGCATATCCTAACAAAGAACACATTCAATTATCTACCCTACGCGTCATGCGTGTGTGTTTTCTGTTAAACCAAGGGGACCCATTCTTAGGCTCCTTTTAACCTCCTTTAAGTATCTTGAAAATCTTTATTACATACTATTTGTATGTCTTATTTTCTTGTTCACTAACATGAGCTTGTCGTGTATCGTTATATATCATAAATAAACCTATCACAGAAGTTCTTATGTTTTTCTAACCTCCATAGGCTTTGATAGAAATTGTTTGCGTTCGCAGAAATCCTTCCAACAAATAAAATAATCATTTAACTACACCCTGTGTCTGGCCGGATAGCTAAACAATCAGAACGGTACCATAACATCAACCTGTACATTTAGTTTCAATATATGTGTATGCAATATTTTTTTTTGGGGGGGGGGTTTGTAGCCAGTAAGTCAGGCGTGTCGCGATCGCGTACCGATGCCATGTATCCAGAACAAAACATTGCATGTGTATTGGGGGGGGGGGGGTGCGTTCAGGGGAAAAAGGCAGTTTATTAACGTCTGTTTCTTTCTAAAATACTGTAGCGTGTAGATTTTCATCCATGGGTATCCCAATCCCAAAAGTTAAACAGACTTGCAAATTTACTGTAAGATGCTACTGCCGTATCGGACATTATTTACAGAATTAGAACGTGCGTGTTTAGAACCAGTAACGCGCCTTTTCCCGGCACGATCAGTAAATAAGCAAACGGACCAGAATGTTACGAAATAGACATTTTCAACTGTCAAACATTTTGTTGCACTGTAATATCTTATCATCCATGCAGCATGAGCAAACTTTGAAATTTCTCTGCGGTACCGTAAGTTGAATATACACACGTTAAAATGTTATCAGGATCATAAGCTTTTTTAATACAAGAAATAAGATACAGAGAAAGAAATTTGTCGTTTCTTTATTCTATGGATACTTTTATACTGTTTTCAGTACCATTTTCTTAAAAAAAAACATTGATAGCAATTATCACTTGAATACACACTACCCCTTCACTGAACCACTTCTCAAGACACGCCGCGTGTGCGGGTACCGCGAACTACCGGACATGGCCATGTCCGGCAATGATTGGGGATATTCGGCACCGGACACACCGTGGCTAGAAATTCGTTTATACGACCCGGACATGTCAAGTTCCACGGTAGTGTAAGAAACCAAAAATTGCCAGAAATTCTTGTTTTAGTGCAGTGACACAAATAACCATAATCATTTCATGCATAGAAAGTATGACTTTTATTGGATCAAAACATATTATGGCATCTAAGGTATCCTATATATAAGGTATCCTATTGAATTAACAAGTCAAGAGATTCAAACGCTGATACCAAAGACATGTTATTGCAATCTTTAGACACGGTGTAGTGGCCTGCATTAAGTATCTAGCATCTAGTACCTCTGTTTGGATACTGGTTATCTTTAGCTAAGTCATGACGTCACCACAGTCTGTAAGGCAATCGCCATGTTCCCAACCTTCCATCCGTCTTCTCAAAGTTAATTAACCCTCTAACACCCGAGTGGGGTCCATTTGGACCCCAGGCGTAAATTTTGAAGTACCATTTGAACATTTTTAATCTGAAGAAAAAATCCTTCCGTGACTTTGTCAGCCAAAATCTTTTATACCTTCTCCGAAGTTTTTACGAAGATTGGTACAAAACTGTGGAAGCTATAAAGAAAGTCCGTGATCAGTCCGTCTGGGGTCCAAACGGACCCCAGCAAAAAAGTGCAGCTTTTGAAACAAACTTTTGAGTCTTTTGAATCAACTCTAGCCCAGTCAGGACCTGTGGGTCCAGACCTCTCCCCAGTCTCTCCAGTGTACTACCCAGGGACACTGTGACTACTCCCTAACTACTTATCGTATCACTACCAAAATTTCAGAGGGTAATGAACATGTAAAATTCAATCATCGAAAAAACTTCTGTGTCATCACCATATAGAATGACGATATTATGACGTCATTTAGTGACTAAGGGCGGCCATCTTGGATTTTGACAAATGACGTCATGAAATTAGCATAAATTATAGATTTTGAATCATGAAAATAGCATTGAATTTCATAGAAAATTATTGTTGTAAGAAAACAAGCATTGTTTACCAAGAAAACCTTGTTTAAATCGAAATTGGCAAATGTTGGCAAAAATATGCCTGTCATAATTCCGTTGCCATGGCAACCCCAATTAAAGATAAATTTACTTTATTGACAAAAAAAATTTCCTAACAATATTTTGTGATAAATTACCAAGTTTCCTAGCTTTAGCACCAGCCGTTCATGAGTTATGCGACATAAAGGTTGCTGAGGGCCTCAAAATTCGCCTCTCTTGTCAGAACAGGTTTAGTGCAAAAGATGGTCCTTCTGATCTTTTGCATAAATTATGATAATAAGGTGAAATAAGCAACACCTTAACATGTCGAAATATTCCTCTTACATTGACGAAGCAATGTATGTACAATGATCACCGATAGGAATTGGAACTGAGATTTTATGAGCAAAACATTTTGGGGTCCGTTTGGACCCCACTCGGTCATTTTAGTCGCAAAAAAGGTCGGGTGCTTGAGGGTTAAAGGAATCCACGGCCATGTAGGACCCTTTAAGTGTACAAGGCAATATTCAATTGATCAGTCATTCTTCTGTCAGCGCCTCCGTCTACTGTATATATACTCTTACCTACCCAACATATTCCCATGGTTTCCAGACACCATTAAAAGACTGCAGGTACCAAAACACCTGGTATCTCAACTGTGCAAACGTGCACACGAGGGAAGAGACACTTAATACCGCTGCCATTTCGCAGCAACTCAAGGCCTACGCAATGAGGACCGAAGTTATAAAGGCATACACAGTTCTTTGAAAACTCTGACCAAGGCACGATAAACAGACGGCCCTCCCTCGTTATATGTGAGACTTTTCGCAAGTTTCTTTTAACAGTGTAAAAGTTAGACTAAGGTAACTAAACCTCGCACCGCAAAGTACCTACTTCTTTGCCATTTCACTGCAACTCAACAGAAACACCCACATTATCATGATTTATGTTATAGAACCATACACATGTGTATTGAATGTTATTCCTTTGGCCGCGTAATTTTGTAGCGAGTTAAATAGGGGTTAAAGTCATGATTGGTATACCGATGTTATGATATTTCAGAACCACAAAGAACCATGATCATTTCATACAAAGAAAGCATAGCTTTAATTGATGCAAAAATTGATGCTAAAGCAGAATTCAATTCACAAGGGATTCAACCGCTGATACCACAGATTTGTTAATGTGCAATCATTAGACATTGTATCAAGGCCTGTATTTATTATCTAATTGTTTAACTGATACGTAACTGTACAATGGTGATGTTACAGGTGAAACATGTCGCACATCGTGTCCCATTATCCGAATACTACTGTTGGATACTCGTTATCATCGGCAAAGCCATGACGTCACCACAGTCTGTGGACGCTATCATTCTCCTCACCTTCCCTTTCGGAGTTAGAGGACTCCATGGGCGTGTAGAGTCGACCTTTTAACTATTTACAAAGCAATAATCAGTTGATTAATCAGTGTTTTCGCCTGCTGCAAACTTTTACCAATCAAACACGTTTGTACTTAAGAATGAGTATGATAGTAGAACACATAGACAGTAGACTTGAGCTTTGCTAAAATAATTGCACAAAGCTCTATGTACCATCATGGCAACAGAAAGAAACGGCCGAGGATGGGATTTGCTAATGCACCATTTGGCGCGAGAGGTACTTTTTGAAGTTCCGAAAACTATGAACATGAATTATGTACTTAGATGAATCATTATAGATATGGATAACATATTGAGCTTCCGGGAATCACCGAATCATCTGGTCTCCGTTAGAATGACTGACGCCCGATTGCTGAGAACACGTGACCTTCCGAGAGTGTGGCCTGAATGATGGGTCAAAGGTCATTGGAAGTAGGTCCCTCGCCCCTATCCATTCCTTCCTCAGTCACCATATATATATATATATATACATATATATATATATATATATATATATATATAGAGAGAGAGAGAGAGAGAGAGAGAGAGAGAGAGACAGCAGAACTGGTTGGCTGATTGGTCCTGCCTGTTTGTGAGAGATGCTTTCCGATCAGTAATTAGGAAATACAGTCACAGTTCTGTCCACCCGACTCGTCACAACCAGCTGCCCTTCCGGTCCCACAGCCAGGTACTCCGGCTCAAACCCTGTACTGTCGGTACGGACATACTCGCCATGACGTGTGAAGATCTGAACCCTCTTATTCCTAGAGTCCGCCACGATAATATGCCCCAATCTGTTTGTACAGATGCCTCGAGGACCATTCAGCTGACCTTCACCACTTCCCAAACCTCCGAACTGGAACGGAAATTTGCCGGACTCGTCATACACGTACACAGAGTTACTGTTGTAGTCCGACACAAGAATGTTCCCTTCCCCATCCACAGTAATGTACCTTGGGCGTTTTATCTCACCAGCCAGTGAATACCGGACTGTCCGCACCAGGGAGCCGTCCGGACGGAACACAAGAACCTCACCTTGGTCTGCATCAGTTATCAGGACGTGGCTAGTGCGCACGTTCACTGCGATGCCACGGAAATGATGGCTCTTCTTCAAGTCAAACCGCGCCATGGCGGTCCCGTCCGTGCTGTACTGTACAACATGGTCAGCTGATCCACCTTCTCCCACTACCCACAGCGTGCCGTTACCGTCCATACAGACATCACGTGGCTGTATCGTATTACCCCCTGTACCCGGTACAACTGTTGGGAAGTGGCGCAGGTAAACCCCCTCTGTGCTGTGGACTTGGACTCGCCTGTTGTTGTGGTCAGTCACGAATATCTCGTTGCTAGGCGACACCACAACACCGCGAGGGTACCAGTACTCTCCAGGCTGTGTTTCTTCCCCACCAAAAGTGACCAAACCCTGTTCCTTGTCCCCAATAGAGCCAGATGGCGCTCCTTCTATCCCCGCTGCCTGTCTCTCTTGCTCGGGTGCGTTTATACCGAAAACATCCTGTCTTCTATCGCTCCGACTGTCATACCTTTCCCTTGCATCTTTCTTAGCTTCGTCAGTCGAGTCATCTCCGGAAAATACAGTTACAGTGTGGCTTAAGCCATTGGACACAACCAGCTGCCCTTCCGGCCCCATAGCCAAGCATGCTGGCTCTGACCCAGTACTGACGGTACGGACAAACTCGCCTTGACGTGTGAAGATCTGAACCCTCTTGTTACCAGAGTCCGCTACGAGGATGTGGCCCGAGCTGTCTGTACAGATGCCGAGGGGATACTTCAGCTGACCTTCACCACTTCCCTTCCCTCCAAACTGGAACAGGAACTTCCCGAACTCGTCATACACGTATACATAGTTATTGTACCAGTCCGACACAAGAATGTTCCCTTCCCCGTCCACAGTGACGTCCCCGGGGCGTGTCATCCCCCCAGCCCGTGGATGCCGGACTGTCCGCACCAGGGAGCCGTCCGGACGGAACACCTGAACTGCACCTTGCTCTGCTTCAGTCACGAGAATGCCTTTGTTTATTGCAATGCCGCGAAGATGATCACGGTGGTCTAAAACAGCCTCAAAAATCCCCATTGCCATGTGAATAGGCCGCGCCCACTATTATCACGCCTCATGCCAACTCGGACGTACCGGGCAGACCAAGGATCGGTACAAATATTTCTCAATATAACATGCGATCTGACAATCGTACCGCAAATATAAAATATAGAGCTATTTAAGAAATGTGTTGATTCTGAGACTATGCTAAAATCAACAGCTGACATGTTAACGCTACGTCCAACCGCAGCAAATGCGTGGCATGCACTGAGGTCACTCTCGGCCGTTGAACTTTGAACTAACAAAACTCAAATCTTTCATTTACGTGTAAAACAGTACCTTACTATATTATCTAACTTTCTAGTCTGGGAAAATACGGCTACGTTCTCATATTTTGGGTGTCTAGATGATTTAAGTTTATTTTACTAATTTTGAGGTACGTTTTCTCCCATATTCCTTTTCGGTGAGAACGTACGCGCCTCCGAGCAAATTCAAAATGCCAAATGCACTATATGCTAGTCTGTCTCCTCAAGTTTAGGTCCAGAATGACACTGTTGAAAGTTGCCTATAGTTTAATGTGTGGAGGCTTTTGCCAAGTGTGGTTGTTGTGACCATTAGTCAAGTTATCACAAGTAATGTGTAATGCTGTTTTCACTTGTCTGCAACATCAGCATCACCTGATATGTGACTCTGATTCAGTTTGAATATTATCATACTACACTGTATATATGTATATGACAGTCTGGTTAAGCAGAAATTTCGTCCGAGGTGTCACAGAACTGAAAGATTGTATCCATTGCTGTAGTTTGACTTAAAACGGGATTCGCTGCAGCAGTTTGAGTTGAAATATTAATATCGGATCTAACTGTTCGCGTCATGTATGTATCATAATTACTTTGTGTAAATATGTTCGCTATCATAAACGTTGTATTCTTCACTACATATTTATCATTAGCAAGAATTTTGTATTGAAAGTGTTCGCTACTACATTACTTGGAGTACTTTGCTACTATTGAGCTGAATATTGTTAGCTAACATAATATTACTATCAATTGATGTATACTTTGATGCTGTTGAGCTGCAATATGGGATCTGTGTTTTTTTGCCTTTGTGAAATCTAATGTGTAGTTCATTGATTGAACTGAAATGTTGCATTATTGGATTGTTTGCTACAGTGCTTTAAGCCATATGTTATGATGAAGACATCTACAAATGAATACTAAAACTGTAATTATTTAAGTAAATTTTGATGTTCAAGGAAAATATTTCCAAATGCTAACTTGTATAGGTGTACACAGTCTCTGTTTTATATTTGTACAAAGCAGAACTTCAAAACCTGTCAACAATACTCCCTACCATAGCTCTTACTGTACCTCTTGTTATACTATACTTATAGTTTAAAACTTTCATGAATAAATGAATGAAGATTTGAAAACAACTGTTCAATTGTCTGACCTTTATTGAATAAATGAACACCTTTCATTCACTACAAATTGAACGACCATTCGCTACGTTGGTAGACAACCAGACTCCTCCAAACAACAGAATATTGCTCATAAGTACACTACAACTAGACCATGTTTAATCAAGGACGAAATGTTTAGCTACATAATGTCGACTAAAAAGTAAAAATGTACTGGAAATGCTCTGCCAATCTGTTTACACAAGTTTTAAAAAGAGAGAAGAGACTGTAGATTCTAGATGGTATGACCTCTTTACACCTATACTTTAGTTCAATGATCTAACTCAATGCATCTAGCCTATATATTTCACGGGACGGTTCAAAAAGTTCTAGTTCTAGAGAGCAGCCTGCAGCATCGTGTCCTCTACTAGGCCATTCCGGTCCCAGGTCTGTCGGTAGAAGGAGACAGTCAGCCTCCCTCTGCTGCTGTTGTATGAGAACCGGAACGGCCTGGACTCACTGACCACCACCTTGCTCTTTCCCCTGTAGTGGCTGCGTACTCCCTGTGGGCAGGAAAGATGAAACGATAAGCTTTTTTGTCACAGAAAGAAAATTCAGTAACAAAGATCCTAAAGTAGAATCAAGGAGCTTTTATCTTGGTAGAATCTAGTTATTTATGACATATAATAACAAACACTCATGCCTGAATAATAGGCAAAATATTACTACAAAGTATTTTCCTGTTGCATCTATCAATTACAAAGGAAAGCATGATTCAACAAATACTAGTAGATGGACTTTGGTGTATGTAAAGATAATGTTCCTCACATCAGGGGTTCGTTCCTTGTCAAAATGGAACTTGGCCAGGTAGTTCCTCCCATCAGATCTTGTCCCACTGAGCACTTTCTTCAGAACGTCAAGGCTTGTGATCGTCACCTCGACGTTGCCGTACATGCCGGGTTTGCTGGTCTGGGACAGGTCGACATGGCCGCCATATCGCTTCATGAGGTACATCAGCTGCGAGAACACGGTCGGTGGGATGTCCCTCTCGAAGCTGGCCATGCCGGTACTGTTGTTTCTCTTGAGCCGGGCTGAGACTTCTCCCCCGATCTTGGTGAGGTAGAAGTCGTTTAGCGGCCCGGCCAAGAGAAGAGCGCTGCCGGCTATCTCCTCAATCTGTGAAAATACAATTTACAGATGCCGTGTCAATTATGATCTGTGATATAGAAACAGTATTGAAAATGCCGAACGTTATTCTAACCGTTAAATTTGTTTCTTTTTTTTAAATCCACGTAGAAGTAGAAGTCCACCGACAAGTCCGATCGAAATAGGGGTGTATGTATTTCATTACATGCGTGAAAAGTAAACCTCTAGATAAATTGGTACCATCAAGATATACCCCATTACAACTTGAATGCTTTTCTTTATACCGTGTTAGTGAAAAACTGGTGTGATGTGTTTAACTAAATCAAAAGTTATGGAACGCCTGACCATGCCACCCCCATTTCAACGATGGCATTGTCTGCACCGCTTGGGACGCCATCTTGAATATTCATTGTATACATTATTTGAGTTTCGATCCATAGCTATCACTTTTCGCAGCGAAGTTACAGGCGATTTTCCACGGCTAAATTATTTTCTAGACAATCAAATCGTTTAGCCGTATCACACATAAAATAGTAAGATATTTGCTTACATGTTTGATTTAACGCGTTTTTATTCTACAGTATTTCCTTCGGTTACAATTATTATTTGTGCCGCTCACGAAGCAAACAAATAAATCAAGGAGCTTTCCTTTTCATCAAATGAATAATGAAAGGTCCGTGACTAAAGTTACCGAATCGGACTTTTATGAGACTTTGTGCAACTTGGCAAAACAAATAGAATGGATAAATCACCTTTCCGTCCAAGTCCAGCATGGCGAAGTCCAGCTTGTCCTGCTCGGGGACCGTCTCACGCATCCACCGTCTGAAGACAGGCGTGATCTCGGTCTTGACCGCCGTGGAAGCTCCGCGCCAGAAACGCCAGTCCCGCCGAGGATTTCTTAGAGTCGGTGGGCCGCCCCGAGCTCGCGCGCTCAGCCGGTGGCTTGGTCCGTCAATCGTGACGTTGATGCTGCACCCAGACGCGGCCGATTGGGACTTCTTGGACGGTTTAGTTTTGGGCATGTTGACGAGATCGGAACAGAGGTGCAGGAGCGTAGTTTGAAACGGTGTTGTCAGTTTGTCGCCAGAGAAGCTAATGATCATACCCACGCGATGTATTGTTAAAATGTGCGAAATCGTAGAACAATTGGTTGTGATTGCAGGTACGCATATCAATAGGACAGTTCGCGCAAAAAAGCCACGGGGGTGAAGCAAGAAGGTAAACATTACTACAGCCCGCCTTCAAAAGTGCCAACCAATCACAGACTGTTGTCAATAGAGACAAGGGTGATTGACACCAAAATTCTCATCAATATGTATGTTCCCAAGTGGGGATTTTTGAGGCTGTTTTAGACCACCGTGGATGGTTTCTTAGGTTTCTAAGGTCAAACCGCGCCATGGCGGTCCCGTGCGTGCTGTACTGTACAACATGATCAGCTGACCATCCTCGCCCTACTACCCACAGCGTGCCGTTACCGTCCATACAGACATCATGTGGCCGCATGTCCTTATCCTTGGTACCCGGTACAACTGTTGGGAAATGCCGGAGGTAAACCCCCTCCGTGCCGTAAACTTGGACTCGACTGTTGCCGTAATCAGCCACAA
>NC_049995.1:18319458-18329268 GCF_000003815.2 Branchiostoma floridae
CTCCACAATCCGTTCTTTTTCGAGCTTGCTTCCCATATCTCCCCCTGTAGTACCAACAGGACCCGCTAGGTGCGTCCTTGTAGCTGCATCTGCCTTTTCGACCTGTGCCGACCAGCCTCCAGGCGGCTTCTCTCCCCTGTACTCCTGTGGCCAGCCTCCAGGCGGCTTCTCTCCCCTGTACCCCTGTGGCCAACCTCCAGGCGGCTTCTCTCCCCTGTACTCCGTCACGTGGGATGCCACCTGCTTGACGGCTTTCTCTGTGTATTCTTGAGCCTGCTGCAGTTTTTCTTCAAGAACTGCGATCGTCTCAAGAGCCTCCTTCAGCCTGTTCTCAGTGATGTCGAGCTTGGAGCGCAAAGTCATGACCGTGTTGGAATCCACATCTGCCTTCTGACGGAGCGTGTTGGAATCCATCTCTGCCTTCTGATGGAGCGTGTTGGAATCCACCTCTGCCTTCTGACGGAGCGTGTTGGAATCCACCTCTGCGTTCCTGAGGTTCTGGATGGCCTGCCTCATCTGGTGTTCTCTGAGCCGGTCCTTCTGCACCAGAGCCCGGACCAGGCTGTAGGAGAAGCCCTGGTACTCCAGACTCGCGGCTGCCTGCAGATGGAGCGGCAGGGCGTCCGAGAACAGGTTCAGGGCAGACAGGCGGGTCCAGCTCTGGGGCGCCTTCTGGTGTTTGGTTCGTGTACTGCATCCCACCTCGATGTCATCAACAGGCAGTTGTCTCTTGACATCTGGAACACATGAGTAAAAGGTATTTAACGTCATAAAACATATCGTCTAATATGAGATCTCGTACAAGCCCTGCTTTCCAAAGTGTCGTCGAGGTCCTCAGCTGTATCTATTTGTCTAGCAACCCTGCTGGCAATTTCAGATATGTAGTAGATTATTTGAAAGTGCTGGAATAGAATCGATTTCTGCTTTTTCACTAGGAAACATTCTATTTTCTTCAATATCTTAAGATATTGATCAAGCTTTAAAGTTCTGCAACATAAAGGTGCATATGTAGATATATATATATCAATTTAACGCACTAACATTAATATGAAATTGACTCTGAAATTGACTACGAAGTGCATATGAACAGAAAATGTCAGCTCACCGTACAGCAGCGCCCCCTGTTGGACTTTGATGGGAACTTCAGCATCGATCTGCAATGACTTGACGCCCATGAAGACAAGTCTCGGGTCGGAGTGATCCGCCATGTGCCTCAGCACCGCCGTGTTCTCCCGCGGGATGGAGAAGTGTACCAGGATGCTCTTGTGCTTCTTGTAACCTCTGAACTTGACGTGTGACCTCCTGGTGTTACAGGCGGATGCTATATTCTGTCTGTGACGATCTACCGTCTCCTGGGTCATGCTGCTGTGGCCGTGCACGACTGTGTAGATGTTGGACGTGGCAGGTTCTGACGGATATCAAGACAAGATTCATGTAATGCAGACAGCCACAAATCTATGGATGGAATTAAAACTGTTATCCGTCACTCTAGGTGTCCTTCATCCATAGTCAACCATAGTCATCATTATCATGATCGGTCGACAGAGTTATACCACCCTTTACGGGGTTACAAACCCTTGTTTAGCAGCGGAAAATTCAAACGATGTCTGCTAGAATGTCGTACAAGTTATGAAATTTCATACATAATACAAATACGAATAACCATTTCTGCTCACCTTCTGCTCTTGCACCTTCTTGGCTTGTTCCCGGTTGGGGTTCGGGATTTTCCGGCTGGTCTTCAGGATTTTCCGGAACCTCTCGGCCAGACGGCTGCAGTTCGGGATTTTCCGGAACCTCTCGGTCAGGCTGCCGGGCTGGCCGAAGAATTTCTTGAATCAGGTCCTGTCGCCCCATTCTCTCCAGCAGTTCTTCAACAAAGTCTAGGTTCTCTTGGTCGATTTTGCCAAGTTCTTTCAGCTTGACAAAGACTTCAACGGGTCGTTTAAGTTTCTCAATTCTGGCTTTTGGAATTAAATACATGCAGTACAACTTCACGTCTGCCGTTTCTTTCTTAGAGAGGGCATCCGATATACGAATCAGAAGTTGCATGAAATCAAGATGGCGTCTGTCCTCATCCGTCATTCCTTCGAACTCCTGCTGAGGGGCCGCCATCCTGCAAGTGAAAGTCACAATGATTTCTCTATGGAGTCATACGGTCCCATATTGACCACATGCAGAGTGGATTTAGACGGTGCAGCAATGTTTAAAACATAACGCAATAAAAAATATGTACCTTGTAACTCACACGCATTTGATAACAATATAGACTAGTTAGATCGCCCTCATGGCGCCCCGCACAAAATCCAACCGCCATGAACAGCCACAGCTTGGGTTTGAGTGGCATAGTCTATTAGACCATAATATCATGGCCTTGATCGATTTTTCTACCTGCCGTTATTGACCATATTGTTTGCACTCATCAACAGAACACCGTTCCTAGCATCGAGCACGAGACGTTTTTAACAAAGTTCCGTGACCTCGCGTAACCCGGAAGCTGGGCTGCTGAACTGCAGACTTTACCCCCGAACCTCCCGCGCAAACAGAGGGCACCTTAACGTGAGGTCAGTAACTCCGCAGCTGGAGTGTTTTGTTTACCCGATATTGATTACTAAGTCACACGGACGTGTCTGAGGGGCGTGGTCATGGGGCCTACTGATAACATTGTTCCAAAATGTAATATTTATCCAGGTTTTTATCACCTCATTTACGATAAATACAAAAGTATATCAAATGCAGACGGCGATAATAAAGATATAACCACCCCATGGACCATTCACCTACCTTTTAATAAATTTGATAAACAGCATTATGCTTAAGTCAAATGTTGTCTAGCTGTTGGTCATTTGACGTGACGATCACCAACGATAGATGGCTTTCAAAGGAAGAAGGGTCTACATGGTGACGTTCCGAATGGTCATATTTCCCTCAAGACAAACTATTACACATTTCCGTTAATAACAATGAAGGTCCATATATGGGTAGCAGACAGTATTTCAATAATGGCCTCCTGCCAAGGAGCATTTCTCACCTGTAATGAATCAGGTGTGAAAACTCACCTGTGTGACGTAACGGTAAGACGGGCCCTACAGATGTAACCAGTGATCAGCTACCCCGGTATTTTTCAGCTGTCTGCTGGCTGAAATGACAATAACCGCGGTAGGTGGAAAACAATCTCGGTACCTGTTAGACTTTGATCACGACCACTGGTATACGTGTCGAGATGGTAGGTATCTCTACGCTCCTTGTGGATTCTACTGGTACTGCAAAAATCAGCTGTTCAATAGAGGCCAGTTGACTTGTTTCACATGTCATTCTACAGCAATACCTAACAATTATTGTCTTATCTATCTCGAACTATTTGCAGAGTTAGCGGGTAAAACCTCACTATGCAATCAGAAATCAGCGTTCGTGATCAGAGTCCAATGAATAAAGAGTTCGCTACAAAACCACCCCATTTACTGTTACTTTAATTACTAGGCCGGGAGCAGCTGATCTTGTAGTACCAGCATTATCCGCTAGGTTCGTAGCTGCAGCCGCCATCTTGAAATAAATTATCGGCCAAAGTCCAATGGTTGACGAGCTTGTTTTCCGCCTGCCACGTTTATTGGTATTTCAGTTAGGAGACATCTAGGAAAGTTCTTTCTTGAAGAATCATTCTGCAAATTGGTTAAGGAGTCCGTCTTGCCGTTACGTCACACAGGTGAGATTTGCCTGCTTCACTACAGGTGAGCAATGTTCTTAACGTGTCTCTTCAGACAGGCAGCCATTTTGGTAAACAACTTTAATTTTTTTTCACCTCAAGACTTTCACTCCTCTTAACGTAATAAATCCGTGTATCAAAGGTAATCAAAGAAAGTTCAAAGATTCTTTGTCCCCTTTATATCGAAGTTACGTGTATAAAACCCGTGTTGATGAACCTGACATAAATGTCTTCAATGTTTCTTTTATTGAGTAGATGCCACTTGGTAGGTAAGATAAGTTTGACAATACAATTTTATGGTGCTCACATGTGCACTTGAAATATCTTTAGTTACTGTGAATAGGATAATGATCATGTAAGTGTCTCATTGTGGCAAGGACTTATCAGTGTTGTTATCTCTGGCCCGCCCCTCGCGTGACGTGTTAATGATTGGTGGACAGAACAAACTCTCCGGAGTGGTCTAAGCTGACGTCACGGGGTGGGCAAGGTGCAGAGATTCACAAACAACTACAGTACAAGTTCCAACTGGGCTGGGTGTGGACTGAATGTTGCTCAGTCAACTTTGCTTTAACCGTCAGTTGCCATGAGTTCACGTATCAGCAGGCTCACGAGGGGAACTGACCGCAAATTAAATCGAATCTAATTCGTAAATAGGTGTCCAGACCATAGTTGACACATGTCTGTACGTGTTTTGTATATAAATGTCTGTGGGCTATCAAACTTACATGTAGCTTTCAATGCATCACACAGCGAATGCGCATTTTGAAATTTGAATTACCTTATTCATAGCCCTATGCCTTGTGTTGATCGTTCTAAATTTCATGATTATCATTCTATAGTGATGTACGTACAACGTGTGCAGAACTGGATCACTTCAGTGACATTTTATCGTCTGTTTTCAGGATGGCAGGTCCGGTACGAGAAAGAGTCACAGATGCCGACAGGCGCCATTTTGATTTTGTGCAAACCTTGCTCCGTATTTCCGATGAACTGACAGAAGAGGAAACGGCAAACGTGAAGTTGTTCTGCCTGCATCTAATTCCTAAGGGCCAGGCGGCACAGCTCCGGCGGGCGGTGGATGTCTTTCAAAAGCTGATGGAACTGGACAAAATCGACCAGGAGAATCTCGATTTCCTCAAGGAGATCTTGGAAAGAATCGGACGACAGGATCTGATTCAAAATGTTCTGCAAAGTTTCCAGCCGCCTGACCGAGAGATTCCGGAAAATCCCGATCTACAGCCTGGAACAAGTCAACAGGGAGCAAATGCAGAAGGTGAGTTACAACTAACATGCAACAAAATCCATTATATATATATTGCCAGGCAGCCCTGATTCGTCATAAAAAGACATTTCTATGGAATTTACTCTCAATCCGACTATTGAAAGAAATCATAAAAAGCAATATTGCAGACTTGTTTTTGAGGTGAGGTTTTAAAATGACACAAACACTTTGACACTTGATATTCCAGGAAATGAAACCACCAACACCTACGTTGTCGTAAACGGCCAAATGCGCATGATCCAGGAAACTCTAGATTATCTTAGAAACCGTTTGGCAACGTTATCTGGAACCAGAAGTTCACAGGTCAAGTTCAGAGGTTACAAGAAGCACAAGAGCATCCTGGTGCACTTCTCCATACCGCGGGAGAACACGGCGGTGCTGAGGCACATGGCGGATCACTCCGACCCGAGACTTGTCTACATGGGCGTCAAGTCACTGCAGATCGACGCTGAAGTTCCTATCAAGGTTCAACAGGGGGCGCCGCTGTACAGTGAGCTGACTTTGTGTTTGTCTTCATATGCTTGCAGTTGTATTTATCATAGACTTAGTCGGTATTTCTCTACAGGTTTGAATTCATGATCAGGTGCATTCAGTTGGTTAATCGACGATGTCAACGTCACCTTTCGTACTAGGCACTTAACAACATGTCTAAAACATGTCTAATAGATGTCAAATAGATTGTCCCTAGCTGTCATTTTTTATACAAATAAAGCTCTATGTACTAGAAATGCACTTTCCATACATCAGAACCATCTAGACTGCTTATCTGTTGATTTGTGAGGTTCCTTTCACTAAATGATTTTCAGATGTCAAAAGACAACTGCCTGTTGATGACATCGAGGTGGGATGCAGTACCCGGACCAAACACCAGAGGGCGCCCCAGAGCTGGACTCGCCTGTCTGCACTGAACCTGTTCTCGGACGCCCTGCCGCTCTATCTGCAGGCAGCCGCGAGTCTGGAGTACCAGGGCTTCTCCTACAGCCTGGTCCGGGCTCTGGTGCAGAAGGACCGGCTCAGAGAACACCAGATGAGGCAGGCCATCCAGAACCTCAGGAACGCAGAGGTGGATAGCAACACGCTCCGTCAGAAGGCAGAGGTGGATTCCAACACGCTCCGTCAGAAGGCAGAGATGGATTCCAACATGCTCCGTCAGAAGGCAGAGGTGGATTCCAACACGATCATGACTTTGCGCTCCAAGTTCAACATCACAGAGAACAGGCTTAAGGAGGCTCTTGAGACGATAGCAGTGCTTGAAGAAAAGCTGCAGCAGGCTCAAGAATACGCAGAGAAAGCCGCCAAGCAGGTGCCATCCCACGTGACGGAGTACAGGGGAGAGAAGCCGCCTGGAGGCTGGCCACAGGAGTACAGGGGAGAGAAGTCGCCTGAAGGCTGGCCACAGGAGTACAGGGGAGAGAAGCCGCCTGGAGGCTGGCCACAGGAGTACAGAGGAGAGAAGCCGCCTGGAGGATGGTCGGCACAGGTCGAGAATGCAGATGCAGCTACACAGACACATCTAGCGGATGCTGTTAGTACTACAGGGGGATCTGGAGATGTGGACGACAAGCTTGGAGAAGACCCGACTGTAAATGAAGAAGACAAGGGAACTGCAGGGCAAGACTCTGACACTGACCCTGAGTGTCCTAAATCTACCGAAGAAAAGCGACACACAGCGGGGGCAGAGGGAGCGGCATCTGACACTACTGGAGATTTGACACAGGATGTGATGAATTTTGGCCGGAAAGGATCAGAACCTGTAAAGTTTCATCACCCGCGCGGGGTTGTAGTGTCGCCTAGCAACGAGATATTTGTGGCTGATATGAGTAACAAGCGAGTCCAAGTCCACAGCACAGAGGGGGTTTACCTCCGCCACTTCACAGCAATTGTACCGGGTACAGGGGATAAGGACATGGAGCCGCATGATGTCTGTATGGACGGTAACGGCACGCTGTGGGTAGTGGGGGAAGGTGGATCAGCTGAGCATGTTGTACAGTACAGCACGGACGGGACCGCCATGGAGCGGTTTGACCTTAGGAGGAACGATTTTCTCCGCGGCATTGCAGTGGACATGCGCACTAACCACATCCTGGTGAGTGATCCAGACCAAGGTGCAGTTCATGTGTTCCGTCCGGACGGCTCCCTGGTGCGGACAGTCCGGCATCCTGAGGGTGAGATGACACGCCCGGGGTTCATCACTGTGGACGGGGAAGGGAACATTCTTGTGTCGGACTGGGGAACTCACAGTGTCTACGTGTATGACGAGTCCGGGAAGTTCCTGTTCCGGTTCGGAGGTGAGGGAAGTGGTGAAGGTCAGCTGACGAGGCCTGCAGGCATCTGTACAGACAGCTCGGGGCACATCCTCGTGGCGGACTCTATGAACGAGAGGGTTCAGATGTTCACACGTCACGGCGAGTTTGTCCGGACCGTCCGTACTGGGCCTAACCCGGAAGGGCTGACTGTGGGACCGGAAGGGCAGCTGGTTGTGACCAGTTTTTCCAACGACATTGTGATTATTTATCCCAGCTATTAGTCAAGCAGCACTTTGGAGAAGGCTTTTATTTTGTTTCAACACAAATGAATGAACTTTCCATTTTCTCAAACCAGTCCCTTTGCCTACTTTGTGAACGGGTGGATGGAGAGGGACGCTACAGGATTCCAACAGCCTTTGACCTTTTTTTCATATCAGACACCGGGAAGGTCACGTGTTTTGAACAATTGGGGAATCAGCTGTCCCAAGTAGACCAGAGAAATTGTGCACAAAGATCATTCAACTATCCGTATTCCATTTTCAAAACGCTTGGAAGGTATCATAAATTTCCTCTTGACAACCAAAAAGATCATCCTCCAAAAAAATTAATGTCCTTTCATGATGGACTGTTCACGATATAATTATTGGCGTTCAAATTTGGTCACCTTTCTGGCTGCTTGTTAAAAAGTCTGTAATACATTTTATTACATGAATGAATTCAATTCCTTTCCATGGGGAGATAACTTTTACTGTGTACACATACACCAAAGGACATTCAGACCTAAAAAAAACAGTAGTGTAAATGATACGATAAAATCAACATGTTGATTTTATACTTGTACGCAGGTTAATATATTTGTATATGTATATATCACCTTTTGTTTGTACGCAAAGTTGCGTGCAGAAGACCTTACGCGGATGTCACTATACTTTTGTTCTGTCCATAAAGATTGTATGATATGCGCTACCATGCTCATGGTACATTTTAATGTAAATTTTGTAACGTAATTATAAGTGGAGATGTGCTTGTCTCTTTGTAAGTATAACAATTCATCCCACCAGCTGCACCTTTTTACAAAAAAAAACAATCAATCAATCAATTACAGGTTCACGTAACATTATATTTTAAACAAACGTTGCCGAATCTTATGATGGTAAGTGACAAACCATTGAACATTTTAGGTACGTACTGAGAGACGGTAGCAGGTGACAGAACAAAAAAATTGGTTAAGTGATTGATCATTGCTTTGTAACTAGCTTTGCAAACTCTTACATAGCTATGGATTCCTTGGACGTTGAACGGAAAGATTGAAGATAATGAGAATGATAGCTTCCTCACAGACTGTGATGACGTCATGACTCAGCCGATGATAACGAGTATCCAAACAGCAGTTTGCCGATGATGGGACAGGATGCGTGACATGTTTTACCTGTATATAACATCACCATGTATTACCAGCTGAACAAATAGATATTAAATACATGCCTCTACACCACGTCTGCGGATTACACATTTGGTCTGTGGTATTAGCTGTTGAGTCTCTTACGAATGGAATTGAATTGGATTATGTGAGATTTTGTTTATTTAGAACACTTTGATTATGTGAGATTTTGTTTATTTAGAACACTGTTTAGAACACCTCTGTAGTTACCTACCTTGTTTACTTTAGAACACCTTAGCCGTTACCTTTTTTGTTTATTTAGAACGTAAGAAGTATTCCTTATTCCGCAGAGTTGTAAACTTTTATTTTTTCACTGAAGAAAAACGACGGAGGTCGTTTGAAACGTCTGAATTAAATTTGATTTATCCAGAAGTAGAGATTCAACTTTCATCTATTCATTATATTCCTGGATGTATAATCTTCACAAACGTGTGAGATGATGCAATACGTTTTGCACCAATAAATGTCAGAAATGCTTTCTATAATGATCATGGTTCTTTGTGGCGAAATCCATGATAAATTCAAGTACTAACCATGGTTTCGATCTCTTCGTAACGCCATACAATATTCCGGATTAATGATTAACATTCATAGACAAAAAAAATCTCGCGGACGTCTGGCGATAATTTATAAAACTGCATGCATTCTGTAGAAATATGCAACAATGTGATTCTACGATATACCAAAACGGACTGTGCTTGCAATAACAACCAATGAAGTTGTAAAGAAAAGTTATTATGTATCTAATCGGCATAGGAATAATGCGGCATTGTTGCATCATTGGGACAACATTTCAAAACATCATTTGAGACTATGAGGAGTTGAGACACCGTCACAAAGTTTAGCTAACGATATAACAAATTGTTCGAATTTGGTCCTGTTATGATAATATCACGTTATGATAATAGTGCCGGCATGGACATCATCAGTTATCTGGTCTTTTTCAGGATGACCAAATTTAACCTTCCGCCAATCCTCTGGTGATATACATAATTTATTACATGCTTGGCATCCCCAATATAAACACATCTTATGCTAGCAAACAACTCATGAATTGAACCTCATAACGCCAAAGCGACATAGAATGTTATATATTCAAGTTAGGGGATAACACCTTCCACACTTACCTTTTCTCATCAGA
>NC_049995.1:18329832-18334435 GCF_000003815.2 Branchiostoma floridae
CTGAATACAGGACATGTAGCCCCATGTTTAGAAAGTTACGAATGTGATCACATTACAAACAGCCTTTGCACCTGCTGGGTTTCATGACCTTTACGGTCACGCACCGCTACCCTGTCTTTTATATGCGGGAGGGGGATAAACAGAACACCTATTCGTAGTAGGGATAAGACGCTACTAAAGTGAGGACGAACGCAGCCCAAGGTGTACAGGTATGTTGTGTTGCTATCTAAGAGGTACCTTACCAATTCTGCAGTAAGGTTATGAAGATAGCATTTAATGTACCAGGGTCCTTCTCTTTCCACTATCACCGGGTATTTGGTCTATCCTAGTATTGAGAGACACCGACTTTAGGGTTTCTCAAGGATCTCTCAAAGTCTCTCAGAGTCTATCACATGTTACTATACCCCTTATGACAAATTGTTATGGAAAAATACTTGCTTACTTCTTGAAGCTCAGAACATTAGCATAAACAGACATAACTGGCAGGAAAACAGGTATTCTACATGTAGGGTAACTCGTTCTGTGAAAACTGCTGTAACTAGTGTTAGAGGTATTAATGTAGATGTCAATAACGTTTTATACGGGATGAGCTTTGTTGGTGCTTCAGGAATGACTCCTCTGGTTCAGAATATCTAAATTTCACCCAGCGACCCACACTGCTTCTATTGCCTACCGGGCTATAGTCGCTGTTAGTTCGTGAACTCATACGTTACGCGGTTTAGAAGTACCTTTTGCTACAACAGGGTGTTATGTTCTAATATTGTAAGGTAGACTAAAGTTTACATCAGATCCTACGGTAACTCTGAACTGCAATATTTCCGCAGGTAACCCAAACGCGAACACCGAGTGTTACTTTATCTAGTGGTGTTGTGGTTGAGAAGTCACAACGATACAGACAGACAGCGTGTGTTTTGTGGGGATGTGACCTCAGCATGACCCTTGTGGTTCAAAAGCAAACAACTTCTCAGTTTTGCCCAGGGTGTGAATGTTAACACATTTGACAACAAATAATGCCAGTTAATGAATCCTGTAGACTAGGAAACACCCCGAGTTCATTTAAGAAGTTATTACAGTTGTGCTTTGCACCAGACGTAACGTTATATCACTGCACATGAACCTATGAGCATAACTATTGTGAGTAAAGTCAGTGAAGCTACCAGTGTCACGTCTAAACAGTATATCTTGTGGCCCTTATCTGGCAATGCTGGTGTGGTTTAAATACTGCTTCTACATCATATCTACCAACAAATAACAATATGCAATGAACACAATAGGCGAAGCGTTCATGTAAGCCATCACGAAATCGCCGGCAAATGCAGCCAGGGGTGCGGGCAAATGCAGCCAGGGCTGCGGGAAAACTTCGGGCCCTATGCCCGAACGCGCTATCCTCGTCATAGCCATAACATCACGAAATTGATGGCAAATAGCGCGTTAAAACTTGTAAGGCAGTCATGAAATCGCCGGGAGACGCGGACAGGCGCGCGGCGTATCAAGTGACCCACGCCTGCATGACGTAGTAAGGTGGGATTCTGCCGTAAAACAGGATTGAGACGAGCTAGGGCAAACGCATCACTCCTCTACGGGGCGTGATAACTTGTGGTCCGCTGTGGTAAGGCGTGGTTGTTCGGTAAAACAAGACCGAGACGGGCTACGGCAAATGCAACACTCCTCTACGGGGCGTGGTAGCTAGTGGTCCGCTGTGGTAAGGTGTGGTTGTTCGGTAAAACAAGACCGAGACGGGCTACGGCAAACGCAACACTCCTGTGCGGGGCGTGGGGGCTAGTGGTCCGCGGTGGTAAGGTGTGGTTCTGCTGTAAAACAGTACTGAGACGGGCTACGGCAAACGCAACACTCCTGTACGGGGCGTGGTAGCTAGTGGTCCGCTGTGGTAAGGTGTGGTTGTTCGGTAAAACAAGACCGAGACGGGCTACGGCAAACGCAACACTCACCATGCGAAAATCATGCTAGTGGTTCGCTGTGGTAAGGTGTGGTTGTTCGGTAAAACAAGACCGAGACGGGCTACGCCAAACGCAACACTCCTGTGCGGGGCGTGGGGGCTAGTGGTCCGCGGTGGTAAGGTGTGGTTGTTCGGTAAAACAAGACCGAGACGGGCTACGGCAAACGCAACACTTCTGTACGGGGCGTGGGGGCTAGTGGTCCGCGGTGGTAAGGTGTGGTTCTGCTGTAAAACAGTACTGAGACGGGCTACGGCAAACGCAACACTCCTGTACGGGGCGTGGTAGCTAGTGGTCCGATGTGGTAAGGTGTGGTTATACACGAGGGACGTTTCCCGTGGACTCTATTCAAATGCAACACTCCTGGACGGGCGTGGTAGCTAGTGGTCCGCTGTGGTAAGGTGTGGTTATACGGTAAGACAGGATTGAGACGGGCTACGGCAAACGCAACACTCCTCTACGGGGCGTGGTAGCTAGTGGTCCGCTGTGGTAAGGTGTGGTTGTTCGGTAAAACAAGACCGAGACGGGCTACGGCAAACGCAACACTCCTGTGCGGGGCGTGGGGGCTAGTGGTCCGCGGTGGTAAGGTGTGGTTCTGCTGTAAAACAGGACTGAGGTGGGCCACGGCAAACGCAACACTCCTGTGCGGGGCGTGGTAGCTAGTGGTCCGCTGTGGTCCGCTGTGGTAAGGTGTGGTTCTGCTGTAAAACAGTACTGAGACGGGCTACGGCAAACGCAACACTCCTGTACGGGGCGTGGTAGCTAGTGGTCCGATGTGGTGAGGTGTGGTTATGTGGTAAAACAGGATCGAGACGGGCTACGGCAAACGCAACACTCCTGGACGGGCGTGGTAGCTAGTGGTCCGCTGTGGTAAGGTGTGGTTACGCGGTAAAACGGGCTGAGACGGGCTACGGCAAACGCAACACTCCTCTACGGCGGGTGTGGTTGCTAGTGGTTCGCTGTGGTAAGGTGTGGTTATGCGGTAAAACAGGACTGAGACGGGCTACGGCAAACGCAACACTTCTGTACGGGGCGTGGCTGCTAGTGGTCCGCTGTGGTAAGGTGTGGTTATGCGGTAAAACAGGCTAAAACAGGATCGAGACGGGCTACGGCAAACGCAACACTCCTCTACGGCGGGTGTGGTTGCTAGTGGTCCGCTGTGGTAAGGTGTGGTTCTGTGGTAAAACAAGACTGAGATGGGCTACGGCAAACGCAACACTCCTGTACGGGGCGTGGTTGCTAGTGGTTCGCTGTGGTAAGGTGTGGTTTTTCGGTAAAAGCGGAATATCGAAGGCGAAGACTGGTTTTGCTCTGTCGGGCCTGTAGCGCTCTATCCCCGCTCGTCTCAACTTCTCTTCCCCTGTTAGAGAAGATCTAGAGCGCACGGTGGGGGATTAAATTTCTGCTATCTACTTCGTGGTAGCCTGGTCACTATATCATCGGGAGTCTGTTCTCATCTTTACGGTGATGAGGGTGGGCCCGCCCGTCCAGCTGATAAGCGCGCGACGGGGTAGTTTTCAACGGGCTTGGATATATCAGTTACTCCGCTCTCTGCGGGGGATTCGAATCTCTACAGACCGGCTAAGAACATCTAGCGGCGAAATCTTGAAAGGGCAGAAAGAAACAAGTCGATCTGGCTCACGTGAAGTGGCCAAATCCCCCAGATCTTCAACGGGGGGAATAGTTGTGACAGGCGGCCTGAAAGCTCGGTCCTGCAGCGCTCTAGCCCCGCCCGTCTCAACTTCTCTTCCCCTGGTAGAGATCTGGAGCGCACGGTGGGGGATTGATTTTCTGTTAATCATGTTATCCTACGTCGTGGTAGCCTGGTACAAATGTATTACAATATCATCGGGAACCTGTTGCCATCTTTACGGTGATGAGAGCGGACCCGCCCGTCCAGCTGATAAGTGCGCCCGGGGTAGTTTTCTACGGGGTTGGATTCAGTTACCACGCTCCAGGCTAAAAACATCCAGCGGCGAAATCTCGAAAGGGCAGAAAGAAACAAGTCGATCTGGCTCACGTGAAGTGGCCAAATGCCCCAGATCTTTAACGGGGGGAATAGTCAAGACAGACGACCTGAAAGCTCGGGCCTGCAGCGCCGATACATGTAGAATTTCTTTCATATGTTTGTAAAACTACTTGGCGTCTGCGTTGCTAAATCGTGATTTCTCCCACATCGCTCATCAATGTGAATAGTTACCCTTTTCCTAGCCTTCTGTTTAGTATTCACGGCTCTCATTCTCTGATGTTTTAAGCTTCGTGATTTTACGCTCTTCGATTGGCTGACCTTATTCTGTCAACCTTCCGTGCCACCTGCCTTTTATGTCGTGCTTCTGCGTCTCTAGACACAGAGTTCCATCCGACGCGTCGCTGAACATTTTCACAGAAGAAGGAGACTGAAAACAATTTTGCACGAATCGAAGGTAGGGTATCATGGTCCTTTTTGCATTTTCTACTTTTAGACTTAACAGACGACCTGTTTTATCGCATCGAGATCAAGGGACAAAAGTAATCTGGTATCAAGTCTATCTTGGTTTGGCCAGGACCTTCTACGGAGCACGTGGTGGTCTCTGCCACCGTGCTAAACTGTCGCACTCGTTAGGCGTAATACGCTTATACTATTCTATATAACTAGTATTTACTGAAAT
>NC_049995.1:18334721-18337423 GCF_000003815.2 Branchiostoma floridae
TTTTAGACAATGTCTCCATTAATTATGAAAGTTAGATTCTGATTTGCATACTGGCGTCAAAGTATATTAAGCGTCATTTAAGCTATCTGTATACCAAAAATCATGATGATGCCTTTATCTCTTCTTGATTTTGTTTGCTTTCCAACTCTGAAACAAAACAGGCTCCTGCAGTTCCAAAAAAGCTGCTAGGGGCTGTTTTGTGACGCTTTACAGTTCAGGTTTTCAACTTGCTGAATAAAATATTGTACCACTGTATTGAAGAAAAAATGAGTGTATTGTAGCAAACGTTACCATTGTTCAATGCTTTCTACGTTTAGAATCATTAGTCAAACTTGAATATAGAAGTTGCCACAATGTAGCCTCAGTGGCCAAAGGTTCTGTCCATTTTGTCCGAAGCAAATTGAAATTGACTTTCACTTCACTTCACTTCATTCGTCACGGAATGCTGTGGGTATGATATCTTATGCAATAAATTATTCACATTTCTGTATATAAGAATACTACAGATTTAAAGACAATCGATACCAGAAGTAGATTTGACAATATATTTTGATCCGATAGCTCTGATCTCTTAAAGCTAAGATGGGTAAATAGCAAATACAATGTACATAAAAGATTGCACTCACGTTTAGCCCCACCTGATTGTATAAAGGTTTTTGTTACCCTATATTGACCGTATATTGTTTATAGTCAGTAGAATTCTAAGAGTAACTCTGGGTCCCTATCTTGTAGTTTATAGCTGACCATACAAGTTACAGTCACTGTAATTTTTTCATTGTCTGTTTGATCTGGTGTAACTTAATGATGTAGCTCATACTGTAAGTCATTATGGAAAAAAAAGTGCATGTATAGTGTGCTGTTGCAACAAACAGGCACTGTAAGTTTTGTTTCCTACCCTGCAAGATTTCAATGTGTCTGAAAAATATTTTCCTATTACTTTGATATGGTTAAAAGTGGGGTCATGTGGCACAATTGGCAGGGAGCTTGATTCATAACCCAGAAGTTCTGGGTTTGAATCCATGGATATGCCACCGATCTTGTGCCCATGGGAAAGGCACTTTACCTTGTCGACTTTCCTCACTTCACTCATGCAGGTGAAAATGATAACCTAGCTTACTATTAGGGCTGTTCCTTAGTTAGGATGATAAATGGAGGTCCAGTCTGAGGAGAGCCACACCTCAAGCATGTTAAAGAATCCATCACACTTATCAATAAGTGTAGGGGTCCTTCACGGAGTGAGTGGATCAAATAAGTCTGTCTGCATATGCATCTTGGCTATTCAGTACAAACCTGGCGTGTTATGCCATAAGGCAGTATGCAAAACAAACAGGGATTTTCCTAAACATTCAGGTAGGTTACACTGGATAAATGATTTATTTCTTGAACCTACAATTGCTATTTTGCACATTTCAATGCGAACGGGTCATCGAGTATTAACACATCTCAAAGGATAGTTTGAAAGCCTAATAGTATTTTTAGCAATCTGCAAATGTATGAAACAAAGCTACCGGTTTGCAATTTGGAGTCTGCAAAGGATGTCATCCATAAAAATTACTTGCTGTGGCCTTAGTACAAAAGAGGCTGTTCTTTTTTTCTTAATTTTAATTGACTCAATATGTATCTCTGTGCCAATGGAGTGGAAGCATGCACCATGTTTGTTTGAGCATTTTCAGTCAACAGTCAGGACTAGCTTTGTAATATTCTCTGTTTTTCACATCCAAATAAATCAAATCAATTCAAATCAAAACATCAATTTCATCTGGACCAGAACAGCACACCGACTTTTGATTACTGTGTCATAATGCTTTATGTAATTGTAAACTTAATTACAATCTGGCTAGAAACAGTTCAAATTCAAACATTACCAATTCATTGGAATTTTGGAATGCCGGTGATAAATTAAGTTTACAAAATAATGAATCCAAAATGAACTTGAAGGCCACATTTGTGAGCAACTGTGTAGCATATTTCACTGAGTCTCCCTCCTCATGCCAAAATATACAGTTCTACATCAACCTTTTGCAGAAATGGGTTACATTAATTTTACTTACTAGTAATCTACCCACAAATGGACTGTCCCAGAATCTCCCAACTCGGAAATCAAATTGTTCTTCTTTTGAGTGCCAAACCTCAGGTTGAGGGCTCAGGCACTGGGGTGAGCCCGGTTCACTGTCAGAATCTTACTACGGCAAGGTTGTACTCTTAGATAGAATAAAGCTTTCAAAGTTGACAAACTATCAACATGTCCATTTTGATTTAAGCTTTAGTTTTGACAGTTGATTTATGCATGAGGAAGTTCCATTTTGACGTTAGGTGATATTGATGTTTCTCGGCACCTATAAAATCAGTGCTAAGTTGAAGCACACATCGCACTATGTCGGCCAAATATACATGTAGCTAAATGCATCCTAGGGTCTGACCAACAACAATCACAAACAACTCTCATAATATGCAGTGTATATGGGACAACGACCTTGTGTATGCTCTTGAGACATTGTTTATACATTTATGAATTTAAAAAAAAATGCAGCAAGCCCTACGTATTCACCAGTTATTTCGAGTTAGCTGGCTGCCCGGTTTCTTGGCCACCATGTTGGATCGTGCTTGCTGGCATTTGAGGGTGAAAAACATTTAGTTTACAAGTTTTATAAAGGGAAAATGATAGAATTGCAGTATGCTATAATGTGCTCACCAACAGCTGC
>NC_049995.1:18342576-18344004 GCF_000003815.2 Branchiostoma floridae
CCGCATAACCACACCTTATCACAGCGGACCACTAGCAACCACGCCCCGTACAGAAGTGTTGCGTTTGCCGTAGCCCGTCTCAGTCCTGTTTTACCGCATAACCACACCTTACCACCGCAGACAACTAGCCCCCACGCCCCGCACAGGAGTGTTGCGTTTGCCGTAGCCCGTCTCGGTCCTGTTTTACCGAACAACCACACCTTACCACAGCGGACCACTAGCCCCCACGCCCCGCACAGGAGTGTTGCGTTTGCCGTAGCCCGTCTCGGTCTTGCTTTACCGAACAACCACACCTTACCACAGCGGACCACTAGCTACCACGCCCCGTAGAGGAGTGTTGCGTTTGCCGTAGCCCGTCTCAATCCTGTTTTACCACATAACCACACCTTACCACAGCGGACCACTAGCTACCACGCCCCGTACAGGAGTGTTGCGTTTGCCGTAGACCGTCTCAGTACTGTTTTACAGCAGAACCACACCTTACCACAGCGGACCACTAGCAACCACGCCCCGTACAGAAGTGTTGCGTTTGCCGTAGCCCGTCTCAGTCCTGTTTTACCGCATAACCACACCTTACCACAGCGGACCACTAGCAACCACACCCGCCGTAGAGGAGTGTTGCGTTTGCCGTAGCCCGTCTCGATCCTGTTTTAGCCTGTTTTACCGCATAACCACACCTTACCACAGCGAACCACTAGCAACCACACCCGCCGTAGAGGAGTGTTGCGTTTGCCGTAGCCCGTCTCAATCCTGTTTTACCGCATAACCACACCTTACCACATCGGACCACTAGCTACCACGCCCCGTACAGGAGTGTTGCGTTTGCCGTAGCCCGTCTCAGTACTGTTTTACAGCAGAACCACACCTTACCACAGCGGACCACTAGCAACCACGCCCCGTACAGAAGTGTTGCGTTTACCGTAGCCCGTCTCAGTCCTGTTTTACCGCATAACCACACCTTACCACAGCGAACCACTAGCAACCACACCCGCCGTAGAGGAGTGTTGCGTGTGCCGTAGCCCGTCTAGATCCTGTTTTAGCCTGTTTTACCGCATAACCACACCTTACCACAGCGGACCACTAGCAACCACGCCCCGTACAGAAGTGTTGCGTTTGCCGTAGCCCGTCTCAGTCCTGTTTTACCGCATAACCACACCTTACCACCGCGGACCACTAGCCCCCACGCCCCGCACAGGAGTGTTGCGTTTGCCGTAGCCCGTCTCGGTCCTGTTTTACCGAACAACCACACGTGCACCTTACCAACGCGGACCACTAGCCCCCAGGCCCCGCACAGGAGTGTTGCGTTTGCCGTAGCCCGTCTCGGTCTTGTTTTACCGAACAAGCACAGCTTACCAAAGCGGAACACTAGCTACCACGCCCCGTACAGGAGTGTTGCGTATGCCGTAGCCCGTCTCAGTCCTGTTTTAC
>NC_049995.1:18344236-18344911 GCF_000003815.2 Branchiostoma floridae
GTACACCTCGCTATCAAGGTTAAGTCATCTAGTATTTAGCCTGTTTTATTGCATAACCACACCTTACCACAGCGGACCACTAGCAACCACGCCCCGTACAGAAGTGTTGCGTTTGCCGTAGCCCGTCTCAGTCCTGTTTTACCGCATAACCACACCTTACCACCGCGGACCACTAGCCCCCACGCCCCGCACAGGAGTGTTGCGTTTGCCGTAGCCCGTCTCGGTCTTGTTTTACCGAACAACCACACCTTACCACCGCGGACCACTAGCCCCCACGCCCCGCACAGGAGTGTTGCGTTTGCCGTAGCCCGTCTCGATCCTGTTTTAGCCTGTTTTACCGCATAACCACACCTTACCACAGCTGACCACTAGCAGCCACGCCCCGTACAGAAGTGTTGCGTTTGCCGTAGCCCGTCTCAGTCCTGTTTTACCGCATAACCACACCTTACCACAGCGAACCACTAGCAACCACACCCGCCGTAGAGGAGTGTTGCGTTTGCCGTAGCCCGTCTCAATCCTGTTTTACCGCATAACCACACCTTACACAGCGGACCACTAGCAACCACACCCGCCGTAGAGGAGTGTTGCGTTTGCCGTAGCCCGTCTCAGTCCTGTTTTACCCGCATAACCACACCTTACCACCGCGGACCACTAGCAACCACACCCGCCGTAGAG
>NC_049995.1:18345192-18348524 GCF_000003815.2 Branchiostoma floridae
GTCTTATTCTCTGGATTAGCATCATCACCTTCGCCACATTCGCCTATTTCACACTTCCCAGAATCATTTCCAATATGGCTGCCTGGAACCACCGGAACCGGAGTCCGCGGTCACAGAAAATTGGTTCTCACACAGAGTACATGTCAGAGATGGCAGTTTGACCAGTGCAACAATTGTACAATTTTAACTTGAAAGTTCATCTGTGTTGGTAGAAGTCATTCTTGAACTAGTTGAACTGTAATTTCCAACACAAAATTGGACAAAGACTGATGCTGTGCAGTCGAAAATTTGTGTGAGTCCAATTTTGTGTTGGAAATTACAGTTCAACTAGTTCAAGAATTGTACAATTTGATCAGGGATCTGATTTTGATGTCGTTTTTTTACTTTCGCATGAAAGCGTTTGGTACGTTGTGCTTTTTTTTCTTGCACAAGCAGTGTCACTATCAATAATAAGTGCTTTGAGAAGAAAATTTAGTTCTTTAAAGCAAATATGTGTATCAATAGTACAACAGTGTTAACCACACAACTTTCAAAGTACAGAAGTCTGTATTTTGACAATTCAAGCTATTCACTGATGACAAAGTAAGCCTCTCCGTAACCTCTGTGGTCACAGTTAGCTTTCGGGAATGTGATTTGTGAAATGTCCATTCGAAGAAAGACTGGGGTGTGCTATGTACCCAAAATCTTCTCTGCAGCTTCCCTGGTTGTCGTGCGGCACTTGGAAATCTGGCAAGCGATCATTTTAGACCATCGTGAAAATACTTCTGTTACACTGTCACACCACAAACTAGCCTATTCTTAAGCCTACTGCCTTCCGTGAATTTGGCTATACACAATTTGCCTCTTACATACTAAAATGTACAACGTATGTAGAATAGTCTTTGTTCACTGAGTCAACGTTTTATCGTCTGTTTCCAAGATGACAGGTCCTTTCCGAGAAAGTGGAGTCACAAAGGCCGACAGGCACCATTTTGATTTTTTGGAGACTTTGCTCCGTATTTCTGATGAGCTTACAGAAGAGGAAACGGAAAACTTGAAGGTTTTTCGTTCAGTTTCATGTTCAATACACAAAAAATATTCACAGTGACTTCTAGCGGCAAATGCACTGTACAATACGATTGTACAGTACCACGTTAACACTGCGGACTGGACTTGCAATGACGACTAACTTTAATGTGATACTGCGATACTTTTCTCATCAATCATGCAGTGATACTTTTCTCATCAGTCACCTTACTTGTAGTTTTAGAAGATAGTTCACCAAAATATCCTATATTTGCTTCATCTACAGGCACAAATATTTTGAATTACGTATCACTTCAAAGTACAGAGCACAGGGAAAGCAGAATAAAGATTCTCGGAGTCAGCTCACAGAGATGTCTCCATTGAATCACTAATTGGTTATAATCGTGCAAAGCAGTTGTGTTGGATCCTTCATGCACTACTGTGGCTCAGGCCTCAAGGTAACATAAACAGTGACATGTACAATGATGCCTGTCCGCCATGACAGTCAGACCACGTCTTTGTCTTCTTTAGCTCTCTTTGGGGTCATTACATTCCTTGACATAACTGTAGCCACTTAAATTTACAGCATGATTTGGGTCGACGTCCCAAATCTCACAAGGCATGACCAAAGATACATGGCTGAAATGACTCATGATTCCTGTGCATGTTTCCAACACGGCTACTAGTATATAGCGTACGGAGGCCAAGTTGGTTTTACTCCCGTCGGTCTTTGCGCGAGTAATCTACCTGACAGGAACACGGAAGTACAGCAGCAACTGAAGCGCGTCGCGCGGACTATAGCTGTACTACATTCCAAAGATATCAACGTTCTTAGCTTACACTTATAGGGAGTCATCTGTCAATGGGCCGAGTACACAGTTAAGTGCACAATCAGATTTCAGCAGAAACTTGCGGCTTGTACGTTGCACCTTAAGGCGTCCTTCGTACCAGTCTTCACACAAATGAGATTTCACACCTGCTTTACTTTACGCTTCGTAAGTTGGCACGTCCACAAGGAGGCCGTTTAGCTCAAAGTCTCCAAATACTCTACGCTATCTTGATACTTTAATCATTCCATATTTGCCCAAGAACCACCGATATCTTGTATCAAAGGAAATCACAGGAAATTTCAAGAACTTCTCATTTTATTGGAAGGTAAATAGGCATCTGATATTTGCAAACATGAACATCGTCTGAGCCAAGCTCTCCGTTAAGGTATAGACTGGTCGGTAGATATGCACAACCACACTATGAATATTATTGTTTATATGAACAAGAAGCTGAACGTGTAAATATGTTATTTGTGGCCTACTAGAGTCCATTCCAAGACACCATGAGGGTCTTTAGGCGATATTTATAATAAATTTGAATTATTTTGAATAAAAGAATATCTAAGCCACAATAGATAGATTTTTTCAAAAAAATTGACTGAGAAAATATTCATCTACTTGAATTCCTTTGAATATTGTAGAAACGTTTTGGAAGTTACTGTACAAAATATCTTTACTTAGAATAATTGTGAAACCTCTATGTGATCATTTCACATTTACAAATATTTACAAATATTTGTAAACTTTGCCAAATGGTAAAATTAGTTTATTGCCCCCATCAAAGTAAGCCCTATTTTTGCATCTTTATAATCTTAGATTTCACTGCTGGGCACTGGTGGGTCCTTCATGGTGGGCCATTGTTGCATGGCACCCAACCATACTTTGCAAGGATGTGTGAATTGCTATCTTCCCTGCCCAATCACCCATTTTTAAAATGTTGCAAACATTGGAAGAAAATGGTAAATAATGGTAGAATGCTGTTATCATTATTTAGAAACAATTAGAAGTATACAATTCCACACCATGAATATTTCCAAAGTTTTACTGGACCAGGGAAATATTTATAAAGTTGAAACAGTATAAGAAATATTTCTGAAGAATCATATATCCTAGACAAAACTTTAAAATCAATTCTAAACAATGGCAACAAACATTAGCACGGTGACTTGCAATTGACTCTATACTGATGTCAAAAACAATGACTCCACATCCCAGAACCCCCCCCCCCCCCGCCACGTCTGTGTGACTTGTCACCGGTGCTGAACAGAACAAACATTACGAAGCCTGTGAGCTAATAATGGCGGCATATTTGTCTTTGGGGCTACACTGATCAGGTCAAACTGCAGTTTTACGCCTGCAATTTGAATAATATTATTTATTATGAAAAATTAAGATGATGAACCTGTAAGTATGTCATTTGTGGCGAGGAAATATCAGTATCCTGATCTCTGCACCGCCCCTCGGCACGTCCGCGTGACTTGGTCATGGTTGATTGAC